>NW_024871184.1:2760000-2917500 GCF_019054845.1 Dipodomys spectabilis | reverse complement strand
CTTTCCATTACAGACACATGATCAGGTCGTACCAGGTGAGGGAGAAGGATGAGCACCAATACTTGGTAATGGAACTGGCCACCCAGAGACCTCCTGAGATAAATATGAAAATCATACCGCCTATTCAATAATTAGGTTGTTCAAACAGACTGTGTGTACTGTGCATTACTTTAACAAAAATAGAAATGCACACTGAGACCTGAAACCCAATAGCATCCTGTTGGATGACAAATGCAATGTGAAGGTCAATGACTGTGGTTGCTTAAGGACATATTTGGTACCTTGATTTTGTCCCTATAAAATATTCCTGCAGGGCTGGGAAGGTGGCTCAGTGGTAGAGCGCTTGCCTTGCATGCATGAGGCCCTGGATTCAATTCCTCATCACCACATAAGCAGAAAAAAAAGCTGGAAGTGGCACTGTGACTCAAGTGGTAGAGAGCTAGCCTTTAGCTGAAGAGCTGAGGAACAGAGCCCAGGTCCAGAGTTCAGACCCCACGATTGGACCCCCCCAAAATATTCCTGCATGAAAACCACAATGGCTGCAAAGTAGACATCTGGTGCTTGGGAGTCATCTTTTGTATTTTATGGAGATGGCAAATTTCCCATTTGAATATATGAATTTTAGCCAGATACAGATAATTGTCTTGGAGGTCACGTATATTGCTCCATTCACCTGTCTCCAAAAGGACAAAATATCATCTTGAAACTGTAAACTGCAGACTAAAAGCATAGGCAGAGTATAGAACAAATAATGGAGACTAGCTCAACCAAGTCGAGGAATATTTCTTTTTTTTTTTTTTTTTCAATCCTGAGGTTTTAATCCATGAGTGTTTCTTTCAAACTGTTTAATTTATTAAAAGAATTTTGTACAAAAAGAAACTAAGAAAAAGGATCTAAGTATACTGAAAATTGCATATTGTCCCTTTTTCTTCATTTTTCATATAAAAAGATGTTATTTAGCGGGTTCTTCTCTTCATTTTCTCTCTTGTTCGTTTTCCAGGTCTCTTATTCGCTCCTTTCTTCCCAGGCCTTTTGAGGCCCTTGCCATGAGCTACCTTGGCCCGGAAGCTGGATACATCATCGTAGCTTTCTCGAGTATTCCATTTGGTACCTTTCTTCTTTCCACCAAAACCAAACTTTTGGTTTTTATACCGTCGTTTAGCACTGGGCCCCTTCTTCATGTTCTGGCCTTTAGCTCCTGCCTTTGTGGCCTTTGTGGCCTTTGTGGCCTGTGCAACAGGTTTCTCATCTCCCTCAAGAAAATCCAGTTTATCAGAGAAGCCTTTTTGGTACTTCTTGATGGCATTCATCATATGTGATTTCTCCTGCTGCCTCTTCTGAAGAACCTGTGTTTGCACCCTCTTTCCATATTTCCTAAGTGCTCTCAGTTGCTTAGCTTTTTCAGACTTCTCCATGGCAGCCTGTTTAGCTTGTAGCTTCTGTCGAATCTTTTGCATGTGCTGATCAGTCTTGGCCATTTCTGCAAAATAATCGGTGGGACGCTTGGTAGGGATGTGGAGCTGATGGAGCCGTGGTAATACTGCCAGTACAGCAGCCTGGGCCTGGCGGTAGAAACTCATTTCTCTTTGGAAGTCGTCTTCTGGGTTCACAGCTTTCTTCTGGTCCTTATTCTGCTGAGGAGTTGGCTGAGGTTCACTGATTTCGGGCACGGGTCCGAGGGTCACATCCAGCCTTTCAACCCAATCTAGATCCCGCTTGAATTCATCCAAACACTGCTTCAGTCCATTCACGTTGTTCACGGCCTTCTTCGGCCCCTCTAGCACGACATTGAGGCCTGGCTTCAGAAGTCCGCGGGAAAATGCATCCTGCAACTCTCGGTCCGGTCCGTGACCACGGAGTCCTCAGAGTCCGAGCTGGAGCCCGAGAGCGGGGGAGTGTCCATCACCGCCCGCCGGCCGGAGCGGGGTGGCGGAGGTCCGCGCCGCTAGCTGGGGATGACCCTCCTCGCCGGTGCTGCCCTCAGCGTCTCACGACCGCCCGCCGCGGCCCCACGTGCGTCCGCGCCACACCAGCTCTGACAACTACCAGCTCCGGCTCCCGAGGAATATTTCTTATATCCTGATGAACCACTATGTAATGAGCTGAACCCTATTATTCTTGCACTCATGTGTGACATGAGTTACAGCCTGCTTGATACCCACAAATCAATATTGGACAGGACATTCAATGAAATCATGGCCATTTATTTTTTTTTATTAAAAATGACTTAAACTAGAATGCCAGCAGCAAAATTAAGTCAATGCCTACAATTGTTCCAGTATGCCCATCTCATGTAGAAATTTACACCTTTCCTGTTCCTCTACAATGGAAAACCTGACTTCCTGCCTGTCATTGGAATTTCAATTGTCCTATGATGACAAACCAACAATACTGAAGAGAAGTGCCACTCTTCCTTCCATTCTCCTCTGCTTCCTGCAGAAGAACTCCTGTTCCAGTATGATCACACACCATGAATCTATGGTTTCGTTTAGTTCCTCTTTCTTCCTGAGGAACAATGGGAGATGCTGGTAAGAGGACAAAGTCCTTCCCTTTGGATAGTTGGACAATAAGATCACAAATTCTATCTCAAATAAGAGACAGGATTGGAGGAGAGTTGCTAGCAGTATACCTACCACTATTTGCAGAATATGATGCTGTGTGCAGGCCTAAAAATAACATTCACAGATTACAAAGAAAGTTTTTTCAAGAGAAAGGATTCAGAGCCCTTCCATAATAAAACAACAGTACCCAGGTCTTCAATTCAATTTCACACTGGGGAATTCCAGCTTGAATCCTTATCTACAGACTTGGACAGTTCATCTAACAATCATTCATCATTTTGGATGACATGGACAATACCCATTGTCCAAGTAGGTGTTTTAGTACTTTAAATATTGGAGAAAAAAGGTCTAGGATGTATCAAAAATAAGGTTTTCCTTTGTGGTGGAAGATTTACCTTTTTAGACTACAACCCACATAATATTTAAAGAAAGGATGGATATGGGAGGAAATCTTTCAGTTCTTCGTTTTTTTCAAGTTTACTTATTGAATCTTTCAGTTACTGAACCTGGCTTAATTTGTGAGGTATACACACACATACACACAAACACACACACATGCACATATATATATGTCGGGTCTTCATCTGTCCCGCGAAAGAGGGACGGAGTCCGAGGAAAGGTAAGTGCGGCCTCTCACCCGTTCCTCATCCTCCCTCAGCCCTGGAGACAATCAGATGCAGCAGGGAGTTGTCAAGCAGGAAAACTCATTTATTAACACAGAGCAAGCCATTTTAAAGCAAAAAAAGAGTGGGTGGCATGGCAGGGGAGGAAGAGGAACAAGTCACTGTCAAGGTCACACCCTATCATGCACCTAAGCTTCCACGGGCTGTTTACACACTGAACATAAAGCAAATTGGACTCTGCCCACTCAACTCCCTCTCAGCGCCATCTTTGCTGCCCATGTGCTCTACAGATTCCCCCTTTTTTGTTTTAATGCAGACCCACCTCCCAGTTAGTTATCTTTTCCCCTCCACTGTAAAGGTTATTTTAACAGGATTACATTGGTAAGGATAGCATTGGCTATGCAGGGGGTTCAAGGCAATTCTGGGAGGCGAGATTTGCCAGATAAGGATAGGGAGGGCCCTTGTGCATGATCTAAGGGCCCATCCCAGTTACCTCACATCCCCACCTAGCACAGTAATAAACAGTCCCACCACAGAAATGTCCGAAGCAGTTCAATTAATTCCTGGGCATATATAAAAGTCAGTATCTCGTAAGGTCATCCTCTTCAGAATATGGGAGCAGCTTGGGTATTGGGAGTTCCACACATGCGTCATGGTGCATCCTCGTGGGACCCCACACTCAGGCCATTCTACTATAGTCCAGAAAAACAAGGAAAATTTAAAACAAATTCTGCAGACATAGCAAAGCAATCCTGGGCAACTGGTGTCTTTTAAGTAAGACAGTTCCTTGTATGTACCTTTAAGCAAGCACAGGGGTCAAAATGACGTTTGAGCTTTACTGTCAGCTCCCAAAGGCTCCCAACATCTCCCCAGTCTTTGTTTAAAGAAGCAAACCCACCTGTCTTAGGTTGGGTGGACCACCTTGTCTGCCTTACCCGTCATTGGGAACTTCTTCAAAGCGAAGCTGAAGGCCCTGTCTTAGGTTGGTCAGACTGACACCCCCTCTTATCCATCTCTGGCTTCGATTCCTCTCGGGGAAATTTATTCACTTGGAGCTTGATCTTATGTAACTGGCTGGCTAAGCTCATTAGAGTTTTGCAAGGAAGTCATAGAAAAACCATCAGCAAAAGCATTACCAGGCCAAAAAAAGTCATTAGCAGTCCTTTTACATTAGTCAAGGATGGGATAGCAGTCTTTGCCACTTCAGAGTCCAGAGGGGGGGTTTGTTCTAATCCAGCTATTTGCCTGTGGGGTTGAAAAAGATCTAAACTGGAAGCATAACAAAAAGTGGTTGTTTAGCAATAAGTATGGATTCAATAATGCTGCTATACGAGCAATTAGTAAAAGAACAATTACAGCAGGTAACATTAAAATAATTGGCTCCTACAGAAATATTAAACAGTCGATACATAATGACATAGGGTGGTGATCAAAATGAAGGTCAGGCCACCAGGTCGAAGGGACAGCTTCTCTTGTGGTGCTATTGATGATTTCTGCATTGCCAGTGCTGATCATTGCCCAGGTCACCCATTGAGGTTGATGCAGATTCCATAGGGCCACTGCCAAGACTGGGAGGGCCAGGACAGCCAACAGCTGGAGTATCAACAACTGCAATTGTTAGAGAACACAAGAGCTTCTCAAGGGTTGGTTGCCCTTGGGGATGGTTAGTAGTTATCTTTCTGGCTTTTCTCTTTTAAACACAAGCCTCAGCCACCATAGCCATTTTTCTTTCCTTGTTGGTTAGCTTATCCTTAGGCATCCTACTGTATAGAGGAGATTGGTAAAAACTTAAGGTTCCTGGCAGGGATCCAAATGGGGGCTGTCTCCCCTATGGGAAAAATGAATCCAAATCCCCTGCCCATAGTAACTAGGGGGTCAGGTCTTCTCCATTTTTGTGTCAGGGGGTCCTTGCACCTGACTTTCACTTGGGGCTTAGAGTTTAGTTGTCCCCATTGCTTCCATAATCTGGATTCAGTTGCCCCTTTTGAAAAATTTAAAATGTTAACGGTAAGCAAAACTATCTGTAACTGTATATGGGGACTAACTCCCCCTTTTTGTTTTAATAATTGCTCCTTAAGACATTGGTGATTTCTTTCTATAATTGCTTGGCCTTGGGGATTATAAGGAATTCCTGTAGCATTTAATGTGCCATTTGTCAAAAACTCGGACATTGCTTAACTAACAAAAGAGGGTCCATTATGGGTTTTAACTTGTGCTGGTAGACCCAAGGTGGCAAAGTATTGAAGAAAATGTGCTTATGAATGTTTAGTTCTTTCTCCTGTATATGATGTGGCCCACCATGCTCCTGAGTAGAATCTATAGAGACAAAGATATATTTAAACTTGCCAAAAGCTAGGAAATGAGTAACATCCATTTGCCAGAGGATGTTAGGTTTAAGGCCTCTGGGATTTACCCCTGGTGGTTGTAATGGGGGTACTTTTAAGAAGGGCTGGCATGTTTTACAGGTATGTAATATCCTTTTGAGGTCCTTTACAAGAATCTGAGGAGATCTATGCTGAACACCTCTCCAATTAATGTGGGTTAAATCATGCAAACAGGTAGCCTCTTGTAACATTAATACTTGCATGCAAGTCGCTAACTGGTCTGCCCAATTATTGCCTAGGGATAAAAACCCAGGAAGTTTTGAATGCCCTCTCAATTGCTGAATATGAATAGGGGCTCCCGCCCTTCTAATAGGCCTTTAAGGATAACCATAAGAGGGGAAATATTGTTTTCATCCAGCTTACTATGTGCCTGGGGAATATGAGGAAGCAAGTTAATCATATATAGGCTATCAAAATACAAATTAAAGGGTTTTTGAATGTCCTGAAGAGCCATAATTATGGCCTGCATTTCTTTATATTGTGCTGACCCTTGACAAGGTTGAAATCTTTGTTGGCTCGGGGTCTTTTGTTGCTCCTCAAAGGCTGCATATGCAGAGCCTGCTTTACCTCCATCAGTAAAAACATGGAGGGCTACAAGTTTAGGTTTGGTCAATGGCCACTGCTCCACCCAGATAGGGCTTCTGGGCTTCTGGGGACAGTGGCCTTTAGGATTGGGGGTGCACCGAGCGGGTCCCCTATGTTCTTCTCTGTAATTATGAAAGTTAAAAAAATCCTTTTCCTTAACTCCCTCTAGATCCTGTTTAAGCCTTTGTGCTTCTTCTCCATCCAGGATATCATCATAGGCTGCTCAATGGTCTGTAGTGACCACGACTTCCATTTGTCTTAGCATGTCTTGCCCTAGTAAATTGGCAGTGAGGTTTTTTGCCACTAAAGGGCATATCTTTCCCTGTTCTCCATCTGGGCTAGTCCATTTCATAAGGGTGACTGTCTCTTTGGACTGGGAGTTGCCCCCTACCCCCCAATATTGGGGGCCCATGTGCAAGCTTAAAGTCCAAGGGTACTTCCTCCTCCCTGAGTATGGTTTGATCTGCCCCCATGTCAATTAAACAGTGAAACCTCTTTCTGCCTATGAGAATACTCATTTTAGGGTGGATTCCTTCTACCAGGGGGACGGTCCAATGGACCTCGGTCACCCAGCCACGAGGCTGCCTGGGCCTCACAGCAGAGGGGGTTCCTCCTTGAGTTAACGGGGCTGGAGGATGCCCCTCCCCTAGTTTAAACGCTTCCCATTTACAAAAAATTTGGATCAGTAATCCTTTTTCCAATGGTACCCCTTCCTGCACCTGGGGGAGGGTGTAGGGGGCGGTTTGGACCACCCAGGCCGGTTGTCGGAGGGATTGTTGTGAATAGTCCCTCTTAAAGTGCCTCTCCTGCCCATATTTAAAACAAGTCCCTCTCCCCATTGGTCCTGGAGTTCCTCGGCCCTGGGCTTCCAGTGCCTGGGTAATAGCCTCAGTCATAGCAGATGTCTGAACCTGTAAAGCTAAAGCTAATGATTGGGACTGGTCCTGTTGCATTACCACATCCTGTGAGGCCACCACCCATCTGCTGAGGGAACTCTCTCTCAATCCCTTGCAGGCCATGTGGTGGTCTGCATTCATCCCTTCCCAGACTAACAGCTTTATAAACTGATCTCGGAGGTTTCCTGCTGGCAGCTTGTGGTTAATACTCTGTTAGAGTTGGTCTACAAACTCAGCTAGAGGCTCACCCGGTTTTTGTCTCACTCCTGCTATGGGGGACTCAGTAGTCCAATCATCCAGTTTGTACCAAGCAGCAAGTCCTGCCTGCCTCACCTGGTCACAGTATGGGCCAGGTATTGTGGCCTGTTGGACAACCAGTGTAGTACCCTTCCCCCGTCTCTGTTAACATGGCATAAATAATAGGTATCACGGGTTATTCTCTGCTTTCACTCTGCATTCCCCCTTAAAGAAAGCACACCGTTTAATAAACTGAGAACTAGTAAGGACAGCTTTGGCCACATCCAGCCTAGGGACACATGGGTAAAAAGCAATGTCCTGTAATAGGGTTTGAGCCCAAGGAGAATTTGGGCAGTACTCCGCCACCACCTTACAGAGCTCTTTAAGATCCTTAGCTTCCCATGGATACCATTCCAAGGGCCTATAAGCTCCTGGTGCCAGAGTGACTGGATATGCTTAGAGAAGTGAATTCTGTGGCTTAGGGTCCAGGCTTTCCGGTGGCCCTTTACTTCCAGGGTCGGCCTCCGAGTAGGTTACTTCCCCAGCCCTCGGCCCCTCCATGGAAGGTCGGTAGGGGTCCGAGTCTTGCAGGTCCCTCTCATAGGTCACGTACCTCCTCTCCAATCAGGGGAATAGGGAGGGGGCCTAGGACCATCAGGGGCACCTGAATCAGAGGGGGTAACCTTCACCCTTGTTTTGACTTCCACTGTGTATGTTTCAGTGCGTTCTCCGTCAAATTTGACCCATTCCTTTTCTTTCTCACTTCCCAAGTCCTAATCCTCCTTTACTCCTTCTAAGCCTAATGTTGCCTCCTCCTCCTTCTTCTGTGAGATAGTATTACCCATACTAAGGGTTTCACTTACCCTGAGAGACCACTTAGCCTCGGCCGGTATCTTTTCCTTTCGTGCCCCACGTTGGGCACCAGATGTCGGGTCTTCTTCCATCCATCCCACGAAAGATGGACAGGGTCCGAGGAAAGGTAAGTGCGGCTGGCCACAGACCCATTCCCCAGCCTCCCTCAGCCCAGGAGACAATCAGACGCAGCGGGAGTCATCAAGCAGGAAAACTCATTTATTAACACAGAGCAAGCCATTTTTAAAGCAAAAAAGAGTGGGTGGCATGGCAGGAAAGGAAGAGAAACCAATCATTTTCAAGGCCACACCCTATCATGCACCTAAGCTTCCATGGGCTATTTACACACTGAACATAAAGCAAATTGGGCTCTGCCTATTCACCTCCCTCTCAGCACCATCTTTGCTGCCCACGTGCTCTACACACACACACACACACACACACACAGTATATATATACATACATAGTATGTATATATTTCACAAATATATTACATATTAAATATATCATATAATATTATATATGTAAAAAATGCACAATTTTGGAGATGATATGTCATGGAATTCTCTGCCTTTGCTTTAAGACAACATTGTCCTCATCTCAGCTTCCTAAGAATCTAGGATTATAGACCGGGACTAGGCAAAAAAGATTTCCTTTTAAATGCTACCGAGAGCCTGTCTTAAATTTCCAAGAAACACTAGAAACTTGAAGATAATAGAATGACGAAGTGAAATAGAACACTTCACTCACTGGAAAACTTTCAAAATTTATTTTAGACAAAAATTAGGGTCAGTGTTTAGATCTATCCTTGAAAAAATTAATAAAATATTAAAGACAGGTATAGATCCCAGTTGGAAGTGTGGAAGTAAGAAGAAGGCCCATAAGTTCAAGACCTAGTACTGGTCCATAACCATATATTTAATGAAAATTAATTTTGTAGGCCAGAACTTGTTTTTTTTTTTATCTTTTGTGTTCAGAGGAATGTCTGCATTATGTGTAAACAGACTGCTCTACAAGGTATCTTTCTGGGTCATACAGTAGTTATTACATGGCTCTATGTAGACATTCAGCTTTCTAATGATTTTTTTCTACATAAATCAAGTAATGTTAATTAAGTGTCATGAAGAATGCCAAACCTCCATTTTCGTGCCCATCTCCATCCTTGTCCTCCCTATTGTCCAGCAGTTTGTGTCAGTCAGCATAACTGCAGCTGGCACATGGAACAGACATGGACTCGATAGATCCTGGCTGTGATATGGTCCCAAATACAGCAAATACCAGAATCAATGAGATCCAAGCAGCGGTCCAAGGTTCCTAGTTGTATGAATGTCCTCGGCTTCCAATGGTCTCAAATGTCTCTGCCAGAAGCCTGTTAATGGCCTGTCACCATCAAAGTTCACACTGAAGTTTAACTTCTCAATGTAACAGTGTCAGGAGGTGGAACCTTTAATAGAGGATTCTGTCATAAATGGATTAATTCCATCTCATTAACTGTCAAGGGACTAACATGATCACTGTTAGCAGTTGTAAAAAAACACCCTAAGAAATGGTAAAACTTGGAAAAAATTATATTAAGTGAAGTAAGCCAGGCCCAAAGAAACATAGGTCCCTTGGTTTCCCTTATTTGCAATATCTAGTATGTGTATGAGTCAAGCGGAAAAGGTCAGACAATGTGATGTTAGGAAAATGAACCCTTAGATATGTATTTTAATGTTTTTTTCTTTCATGCATGTGTTTCTAATGCATTTATAAGATTATTTCTTTGTTGCTTTGTATGTCCCTCCCCCACAGTATAACCCCTGCTTTCACTATATTTGATGTCACTATAACTTGTGGAGGAGATGGGGAAAAACAAGTCATTTAAGGATAGAGGTGGACCTGTTGCAACAATGAGAAGTACAAGTTGTCATGTTGAAAACGAGCTTTACAAGGTCGGTGTGGGGGTGGGGGGGTGGGGGGGAGGATTAGGTGGGGGGGAGGCTGGGAAGGGATGTGAAGGGTAAACAAAGGAGGAGGCTGCAATGCTTGGTAAGAAATGTATGCATTATCCTGCCCATGTAATTGTAACCCCTCTGTACAGTATGTTCACAAATAAAATTAAATTAAATTAAATTAAAAAAAAAACCACCCTAAGCCCTTACTTACTCTCATTCTAGAACATGCCATGATTCCAAAATCGTATATGATGTGATGCACCTAGAGGCCTTGTCCCATGCACTACTATGCTATTTAGAATTTCCAGCCACCACTATTGTGAGTGAAATAGACCTCTTTTTCCGTATGAAGTATACAGCTTCGGGATTTTGTTAAATCATGACAAAATGGACCGAGATGCTATACTTTATTGTCTTTTCCATAGAACTGAGGATAAAACTGAGGGCCGTTCACTTACTAGGCCGATATTTTACCACTGGAGCCCTCCAAGGCTCTAACCTTTTTTTCTTTTACAGTTTGCTTTTCATATAGGGTCTTGTGTTAGCTTCACTCAAGCCAGCCTCAGAACCCAATCCTCCTATACCTCTGCCTCTCAGTAGCTGGGATTATGGGCCTGTGACACCATACTTTGCCACTATTCTTTTGGGGAAAGATGATACAGAGCACTGAGTTCCGTGTGTGTGTGTGTGTGTGTGTGTGTGTGTGTGTGTGTGTGGTGTATGTGTGTGTATTCATGGAAATTGGTCATGATGATTTATTTAGTACTGAGAGTGAATCTTCCTGGATGATCTGTATTCTTAATTCTGTTCACTCAAAAAAATTGCTTCTCTGGGTCTAGTGAGTCACAGTTGTAATCCTAGCTCCTCAGAATGCTGATATTTGAGGATCATATTTTGAAGCCAGGTGAACCAGGAAAAGTCCATGACACTCTTATCTTCATTTAAACACCAAAAAGTCTCAAGTGGAACCTTGGCTTAAGTAATAGAGTAGTAGCCTTGAGGAAGAAAAATAGGAATAACAACTGAGTTCTGATCAAGTTTCAGGACCAGCACCCAAACAAAATCTTTAGATAACAATGGGCTATTACAATGAGCTCTTGTGCTATTGCAAGACACAATGAGATGTACAAGTCGTTATGTAGAAAAATGAATTTTACAACTTTGGTGGGGGAGAGGGGGGTGGAGGAATTGGTGGACGGGGCGGGGGGGAGGATGGGAAGGGATAGGAAGGGAAAGGAGGAGGCTACAATGCTTGATAAGAAATGTACTCATTATCTTTACCATGTAATTGTAACCCCTCTGTACAGTATTTTCACAATAAAAAAAAGAAAAAATGACACAATTATACTTAATGAATTATCTCTACAGGACAGTTGCATTAAAAAATTCTAGTATTACTTCATAAGGTATGTTCTTTCTGGATCATCTTTTTGCCCCATTGTTTCTCTGAGAATGATGTTTTGATTTTGAAATAGAGGAGAAAAATTCAGTAATGAATTTGGCCTCTGGATCCCTCCCTCATCCATTATTGACATGTTCTCTCTTTTTATTTTTTGGCAGTCCTTGGGCATAAACTAAGGGCCTGGGCACTATCACTGAGCTTCTTTTTTCTCAAGGCTAGCACCCTCCCATTTAAGCCACAGCACCACTTCCGGCTTTTTCTCTTTATATGGTACTGAGTAATCGAACCCTGGGCTTCATGCATGCTAGGCAAGCACTGTACCACTAAGCTACATTCCCACATGTTCTCTTTAAAAAATATGTCTAACCTGTTTATTTCTGTCGCATCTCTGAAGCCACTGCCAATGCTCTTGAATCTATTTGTTTCACTCCTAACTGCCTTTCATTCACTGTAGCGCAAATTATTTTCTACTCCATCGAAAGAATTATCTTTCATTTTCTTAAACTGCACACTTGATAAGCTAAAATCAAACAACAACTCAATATTTCCAGTGTTTGAAATTGAGGACACTTAGATTAATAAATAGTTAATAATGAATAGCTAATAATCTACCGAAGTCAATGCACAAAAACCCAGATGCTTGGGAAGTCTTTTATTTTCTGCTAACCCCACAATATGCTCTGGTAGATAACAAATTTAAAGTCTACAGATGTAATTAGTTCCCACAAGAGGTGCTTATGAGTTACTTCCAAGGAGTGAGTGCAAATTAAGGCCTTTCTAGAAGTCAGTAACACAGAGTGAATGAAACAGAAAGGAGGGTATGTTTGTCAAGGAAGTATGGGGGTACCTGGGAGCTGACAACAGTGGCTGTATGATAGGTGTCCAGACAGCAGAAACCATAATCTTACAGCTAGAGGACCTAAAACCTACCAGGCATCCTTTAAGTTTGGAAGAGGTCCACACATTTCATGAGAGACTATAGCCTGGTGGCCTCCTGCTAGAAACTGAGCAACTGCTACAAAAAAGCCACACCCAAACTACTAGATCAAACTTGTAGCCTACAATAGTTGGTATTCAGTGAGCAAACATTAAATTTCTTGTAAATTGCCACACAACATGACAAAAACATCACTCAGAATGCTGGTGGTTCACACCTGTAATCCCAGCTACATAGGAGTCTGAGATCTGAGGATCTAGATTCAAAGGGATTTCAAGCAGCAATGTCTATGATACTCATATAGAAAAAAACCCTGGAAATTGGTATGGCACAATACCCTAAGTTGAAGACCAAGTACCAATACACACACACACACACACACACACACACACACACACACACACACACAAATTGAAAAATGAAAACATTTGTTGAAAACAACCTGGTATTTTCTTTGCTGTGTGTAAAACTCTAACATGTCTTAAACTTTTCCTTGTGCTTGAAGAAATTTATTAAAATTCTATAACTACACAACGACACAAATGTGTTGACCACACACTTTTTATATATCATATTGCAATTTTTACTGCAAACAGAGGAGTTTTCCTACTAATTTAATCTAATTATTGGCAGAAAGTGAATCTCATATCTTGGTATTTCTCACAATACCTTAGTTGAAATTAAACATAATGTTCTTAATTAATCAAAAGGAAAAACTTACACTATATCTAAGGGACATTCCTTTTTGTCATTTTTCCTACAAATGAAATTAATTGATTGCAGCACTTAAAAATATTTTATGCCAAATTAGTACAAGATTCTGATTAAAACTGAAAAATTTGAAGTGCTCTCAATTTCTGCCTCATTTAGATAAAGTACTTAAAGATGTGTTTGGTTTTCCATAAAGATATCGTATCCAAAAATTCAACCACACTGTAGAAATAAGTTAACTATAGGCTACCTATAAATTCACATAGATGTTTCTCAATTCACTAGAACAAAAACACAATAAATTCTGACTTAATTCTATAAATATCCCATGAAAATATCTAGAACATTCCATTTTTCTCAGAACAATGAAAGCTGCCAACAAACTCACTAATAGTAAGAGAAGAAAAAAGAGCAAGTTTGTGATGGCTGACATTTTACAAAACCCTTATTCGCATATGGGTATACACACAAAGCCATACAATGTTCAGGTTTACCTGGTAAGAAAAAGAACTCACCCCACAGAGAGAGAAAGACAATTGGAAGGAAGAAGATAGACTGAAGAATTACCTGAATGCATATCTTCCCATGTTTCCATCCATTTGCTTCGTAGAGTTTTCCTGGTGCCCCATTGCTCACTAAGTCAGACCTCAGTCATCCAGCGGAATCACTGGCACCCAGGACTTAGATAACACCAATAATCTGCTCTCCCTGTGCAAAAATCACCAACTAAATGAAAAAGAAAACAAAGTGTATTTCAGGGTCACATAAAAAAGAACCCCCCCCCCCACACACACACAAAGAACCACATGCTTTGGGGAGAAAGAAAATTGTGTGTGTGTGTGTGTGTGTGTGTGTGTGTGTGGTTTGTGTGTTGGTAGAGGTACTTAAACCCAGGACTTGGGAACTATCCTTTAGGTGCTACCCTTTAGCTTCTTTGCTCAAGGCCAGTGCTCTGACACTTGAACAACACTTCACCTTTTAGTTATGAAGACAAGAGTATCATAATGTTTCCTACCCAGGCTGTCTTTGAACCTTGATCCTTAGATCTCAGCCTCCCAGTAGCCAGAATTACAGGCATGATCCATTAATGACTGGCATTTGTGACAGACCAATGTATTGACTTCAAACCCCAATACCAGCACAAAAACCAAAAGCAAAACCAAACTTTATAGCATATAAATATACTGATAGCATATTAAACAAATATAATGAAATGTAGAGATCTTGGTGAAGGATATCAGAGGATGACATCATTATTAGCTTTTCTGGCTTTAAAAAACCTAAAATTACTTTCATAAAAGTAAAATAACTACAGAAACACCTAGTACCAAGGTGTATGTTTCAAATAAAACACCTGTTGAGAACAAACTGAAAATGCAGAGGAAAACTAAGAATTTTAGAATTAAGTGATTGCTACGCAGAAAATATACCTGATCATCTGTACCTTCCAACTCTTTCAAATAGGCTACAGTAATGACACAAAACCTATTCTCCTTCTCATTACTCCTTATTTAAAAAACAGGTCTACTTTATTCTCTTTAGGAATACTTTGAATATTTGATTCACTTTTCCCAAAATGTGACTAAAGAAACTCAGTCTTTCAACAACTCCAAATTTTTTATCTTAGCATTTAAATAATTATATCATGTATCTTCTTTGGGTTGGGGGTATCAGAACAACTTTTAACTTGTTCTTTTACCTTTGCTGTTGGGTAGGTGTATTTTCACAAAAGAGAACAGGGAAACACTCAGTAGATCACCTGATTTAAATGTAAGTGGCTAAAGCTACCAGCACAACTATGCTTATTGCAGCATTATTCACCATAGCTAAGATATGGAGCCAACCCAGTTGCCCCTCAGTAGATGAATCGATCAAGACAATGTGATATACATGCATATATAAATCTACATATAATGGAATTCTATGCCTCCATCAGAAATACTGATATTGCCCCATTTGTTAGGAAATAGAAAGACTTGGAAAAAATATATTAAGTGAAGTAAACCAGGCGCTAAGGAACATAGGTCCTATGTTTTCTGTTATTTGCAATAGCTGGTATATATCTAGGACAAGCAGAAGAAGTCCGAAGCTATGTACATATGACCATATAAGATGATGTTAAGCAAAATGAACCCCGAGAGGACACACGTGGTGTTTTCTTTCTTGCTATGGTTTTAAACATATTTATAATGTACTTTATGATTTTTTTATTTCTTTTGTATGTTCTTCCCCCATGGTATAACCCCTGTTTTCACTCTATTGATTCTGGTGTCCTGCATCTTATATATACATTTTTCTAATTTGGGTAGGGGAAGGGAAAAAAACAAAATGCTTAAATAAGGATACAGGTTAACCCATTGTAACAATGAGATGTACAAGACACTATGCTGAAAACGAACTTTACAACTTTGGAGGTGGGGGAGGGGATGGAAGAGTTAGGAAGGTGGGAGGGAAGGGATGGTAGGGGAAAAACAATGGAAGGGGTAAAAATGATCCATAGGAAATGTAGTCATTACCTTACTCATGTATCTGTAATCCCTCTGTACTGTATCTTTACAATAAAAATATATGTTAATAAAAGGAAAACAATAAATTTAAGTGGTAACTTACTCAAGCGGCTGAGATCTGAGGATCATGGTTTAAAACCAGCTGAGGCAGGAAAGAGAGAGACTCTTATCTCCAACTGAAAACCAAAAAGCTGGAAGATGTAACTCAAGTGGGAAGGTGCTAACCTTGAATAAGCAAAAATTGGGGGTGGGGACAGAGGACACCACCCAGGGCCGAACTTCAAACCCAATGACCACCACACATATACACAAAATTCTAACTAACAAAATTTCATATATACATCATCTGAACTGCCTAATTGGAAATGTGCATAAGAACTTAAAAATATTTCTATTTTTAAGAAATACATTTTAATACATTTCTACTGTAAAAATACTGTATATAGGTGTTACAGATACATAAGCAAAGTAATGAGTACATTTCTTATCAAGCATTGTTGACTCCTCCTTTGTTTTTCCCCTACCATCCATTCCCTCCCACCTCTACAACTACACTCCTCCTCCCTCACCCCCTAAATGGTTAAGTTCGTTTTTCTACATAGTGTCTTGTACATCTCATTGTTACAATGGGTCAACCTGAATCACTATTTAAGCATTTTGCTTTTTCCCTTCCCCTCCCCAAATTAGAGAAGTGTATATACAAGATACAGGGCACTGACATCAAATACAGTGAAAATAAGGGTAATACCATAGGAAAGGAACATACAAAGAAACAAAAAATCACATGGTACATTATAAATATGTTAGAAACAATAGTAAGGGGGAAAATAACCTGTGTCCCTATCTTGGGGTTCATTTCACTTAACACGTCTTATCTGTTCATAAGAAATACATTTTAAAAAAGAAATATATCAACACAATTTTTTATATGTGCAAAATCCATTATTATTTGGGACCATGACATTGTTTGAAAACTAAGAAAATAAAGGTTGATCTAAATATACATATACCTCTTTCATTTGCACACTTGTAATTTTCCCTTGGATTTTAAGAACAATATAGTGTTTTCATCCTAATGCAAACCAGATGACCCAACTAGTCACAAACACATCAAGATAACAAACAAGGAATGTGTAAGAACTAATTTTTTTGGAATCCTTGCAAAATGATCTAATTTTCGATTTAATTGTAATTTCCCTTTCAGTACAATATGTAGTTGGGAATTACAGAATTCCATCCTGTATATTTAATGTTCAGGATTTTGTATTTCTCTCTCTGTATGTAATTTCCATGAGTGCATGAGAAAATGGAAGGAAATCCACTATGTGTTCTCTTCTTCTCCCTCTCCCTCTCCCTCTCCCTCTCCCTCCCTCCCTCCCTCCCTCTCTTTCTCTCTCTCTCTCTCTCTCTCTCTCTCTCTCTCTTTCTGCTTGCCTCTCTGCTTGTGCCCTTGAGAGGTGAAGTGCAGACGGGGTCTCAGGGAACCTCCTCTAGATTCCTTCTCAAAGCAAGCCATCCTGGCTTAAATTCTCTTAGCTATAACTTTCTCTCTCTCCTCAAGTACATCCACATTATGTTACTGTGTGATCTGTCTGCCTTTCTGTTTATATATTTGTCTGATTCCTATTTTTCTGCTTCCTGTTTGCCTGCTTCCTCTTTGCTTACTTACTTAATGTTCCACCAAGTTTTCTTACCATCCTGACATGTTTTTTGCCATCTTGGCCATGTGGTTGGTTTTTATACAACCCCTCACTTTTAACAAGTACTTAAAGGTCAATTAATATGATAGTGTGTCTTATTATTAAAATTGTTTTAAAGGTTTGACTTTTACTTTGTTTGGTGTTGCCTGTTTTTCTAGCATTGAGCCCATGGTTTGATCATAAAATGGGCAAAATGTATTTTGCCACTAGAATTCTGAAGAACTTATGCCCGATTTTCATTTTTTTAAAAATAATCATGCCTTAAAATTTTTGTGCAAAAGTGTGTGTGTGTGTGTGTGTGTAAACATGTTTAAAGTACTTTCATTGTAATGGATAAAAATTGTTATCATGGTCTAAAATTATTTGCTTTTTCATTTAATGTAACTAATGTAAACCTGTGTTAAAGGACATAATTATTAATTTTGCTGTTTGTTAAAAGGAAAAACTTTTATCAACAGTAGTGGTGATGTGAGCCTAAAATCTACCAAACTGATCTGACCCTACTGCCTGACTAGGAAGGTCCAAAGTAAATTGTTTTGAGGCAGTTCTGAGATAACTGGCTCTACAGGCCAAAGTTAAAAAAAGGAAATGGTTTTAAATTCAAACCACAGAGAAGCTCATCAATTTTGGTGTAAACAAATGTGTCTACGAGTTATGACATTATATTTTTCTAAAAAAAGAAGGGAAAAAGAAAGAAATTAACATTAACCACAAAACAGTTGAGTAGCATGATATGAGTACATCTTGAATTTTACAAGATAGGAAACAGAGTGAAGCCTTGGTAAAGTCACACAGGGTTGGACGTTGAGAGGAGTGAAGTCCTGGTGAAACGAAGCATTCTGGAAGGAAGGGAACAGAGCCTCATTAAAGTGGCTCCTGTTGGCTAGGCAGATCAGAGAGGGACAGGGCTAAGGAAAGTAGCAGGAGTTGGCTAGGTGGGGCTATTAGGGGCAGAGCACTGTTCTCACAGTTGAAGGGTTTCCATTCACTGCAGCTTGCTGAACAGGTGAGCTGGAGAGTGAGGCTCTCGTGACTTTTGTAATGGATTTAAATTCACAGGTAGTGATTTCAGATGCTGTGTAGAGAGAAGTCTTATTACCTCACCAGATCACAAACCCTCTGAATCTGGCCACCACCTGTCCACATTTAGCTGACTCATGAGACACTTCCCTCATTTGAGAGATGATTTCTCAACTTTTCCATTGAGTAAATGAAAAAAAAAACTCTGATGGCAGCACTTCCTATCAGCAATGGTCTGGTTCTTCATTCACCTTCTCTGAAAATATCAGCACACATGAACATATAACAGCTCCTGTCATCTCTCATCTTCCAACCCCTGGTCTTTCTGAGCCCACTTGGTCCTTTCTGAAACCCGGAAGCTATTTAGGATGCCAAGAACAATATAAAGCATGTAGAGTCTCAGCTCTAAAGAACACTTACCTGAAATTTCTGAGAAAATACAAAGAACATAAAGGAATGGAATGAATATCTTTTGATAACCAAAGGAACTGAAAGATGTGTGTGTGTGTGTGTGTGTGTGTGTGTGTGTGTGTGTGTGTGCAATATAACAGATAATGACAAACACTCCACTCTAACACCCTTTCTATTATCAGAGTTATGTAATACATAACACATAAACCAAAAGGTGTTAGAAATTTGCAACTCCAAAGACTTCAAACCCTGTTCTAATACCAAAAGGATGAAATTCTCATGCCATCTTTTGAGGCAGTACTCAATACCCTGGTGGTATTTATTTATCAAGATTCATTATAATGTCACCTTCTTTTGGATTTTTTTACTTTTTCTGTGACTGGAATCATGAATCCTTAGAATTGTATGAATAAATGTCCCCAAACAATATCACAGGAGGCTTCTCTAGTCTGGATAGGTTTGTTCTGGGAGAAGCCATTCTGACAGCAGGCTAGGAACACATGAGAGAAATGGTCTTATGTCAGAATTGTGGCCTTAACAGGTTAGCTTCAAACTTAAATGGGATGGAGGAATAAGTTCCATTAGAGGTCATCTCTCTCAAGGGTTTGGAAACCAAGAAAAGTGATGGTGGACTCAGTAGTTAATTGTTATTTGAGACCTCACTATGGGTAACATAAAAACAGTAGCAACAGCCAGGCACTGGTAGCTCATGCCTTTAATCCTAGCTACTTAGGCTATACAGACTACAGTTGGAAACCAGCCTATACAGTAATGTCCACCACACTCCTATCTCAAATTAACCACCAGAATTCTGGATGTGGAGCTGTGACTTAAGAGATAGGGTGTAATCCCTGAACAAAAAAAAAGCTCAGGAGCATTCAGGGCCTGAGTTTAATCCCTAGCTCAGGCACAAAAATGTTAGCAGCAAAAACATGTCTACTGTGGAGATTTCAGGACAATTTAGGATGTGGACGTTCCAAACTACCCTTGGAGACTGTGTTTTGATAGCGACTCTTACTTTGCCTATAAATGTAGTGTGCCTAACTTCAGCAATGAGAGCTGACATGGGTAGAATCCTTTCTGAATGTGGGAAGAGGAGAGGCTAGCTGGATGATGGAAGAAGTCTAAGTTTGCAGCCCTTAAACACTGCTCTTACATGGTGGCAATCACCTGATAGTCCCCAGGATTACCTGGGAAGCATGGAGAATAATATGGAAGAAAGTACTTCTTTTTTTTTTTTTTTTTTTACTAGAGAGTTATAAGATGAATTGTTTTTCTTACAGCATAAAGGGAAAAGTTGTGTCCAGAAAAAGGAACCAATACCTCACAGTCCTGTGTTGATATTGTGACATCCTGAACCAGATTGTCCTCTAATTCAAGCTGCTTGTGAATGATTACCTGCTATGCAGCCCTGTGCTGGTTGCTAGGTGGGTACCCCCTTGGCCACCATAGACAACTGTCACTTTCCACTTAGCAGGTAGTCCTACTGGAATCTGTGGCTGCCTGGATATGATCCCATGCCCCCAGGACTAGACTAGAGGCTGGACTACCAGGCTCTAACTGTGCAACCCTACACACCTATACATGCTGAAGTGGAAGCACTGGGACTGGAATGACATCCTTGGGCTAGAAGGAAGACCAACAGGGGAGGGAGAAATGGAAGAAATCTTTGGAGCCAAGATGAAGAAAACAAAGGATTCATTTTGTCTAAGAAAGGGAAGATCCAGCCTAAAGGCTCTCCTTGCACATATGAATGTATGAGGACTTGTTGGGACTATAGCTAGCAAGTGCAAAGTCAAGATGTACCCTATGCTGGTGGCAGAGCCATACCTGGGAGTATCCAACATCTTTGGGCCATTGAGTGGACCCTTTATGTCTTCTAGACATGGTAGCAATGGCTTATCATATCTAAGTGGAAGCTAGGCCTTAGACTCACCCCTCACTCCACCAGCTTCACCAATGTACTCTCCTCAGCATCCACACCTGACAACGCAGAAGGTCAGTGTACACTCTCTTGTGGCATCTGGGCTGGTCCACACTATGAGCACTTAGACTATGCAGATTCTCTCTGTTCTAAATCAGAGGATCTTTGCCAGATAAGACCTCCCTATGGCACATGCTCATGTCAGTGAAAGCTGATTTCTGTGATAGTGTGTTAATAATTGTCTAAAGGGAACTGGGGAAAGTAGTATCATCCATTGGATCCATGTGGATTTAGATTATGGTTTAGTAACTAGCAACAAGCACAACAAATTTGGTCAATAAGTCAATATCAAGGACTACTAAAGCTCCACACTGGTTACACATACCTATAATCCTACCTCCTCAGGAGGTTGAGATGTTAGGCTCAGAGTATGAAACCAGACTGTCCAGAAAATTCCTGTAAAACTCTTAAGTACAACTAACCATGAAAAATCTGCAATTGGTAGATCTCTGGCCTTGAGCTTAGGGATAGTACACAGAGCTTCCATTTCAGCATCATTACTAGCATGCGCGCGCCCACACCACACACACACACACACACACACACACACACACACACACACACACACACGTGTTTACATGCCCAGACACACATATGTTAACTAGTTAGGCATGGAAGATTGAAATGTAAATTCAGTCTCTAGGCATATGCTATATTTTCCTATCAGACATTAATTACCAGGCAAGATTTGAAATTTACTGTAGCAAGCATTTTAATTTTTATTGCCCAGCTTCTGCCACTGCTGGGATCACATTTCTTTCAATCTCATATATCACCTCAATCTATCTTGCTCCTTTTAAAATATGTACATTGAGTATAATGATTGTATTTATCCACTCTTCCTTTCTCCATGCCTTTGCTCCTTTCCCTTGACTTCATCCTGCCACCACTCCTCACCAACAACACATGTTCCATCTTCCTGATATTTATTTTCTTAAATTGTAAAAATTACTCAAAAGAGTTACACCACTGCAATCCTCCCGTGTATATGCTATACTGTAATTATTCAGCTTGTATAGAAATGCATATGACCCTGTATGTGTTTTCACAAATGTGTATACTTTAAATCTAACATCCATATGTGAAAGAAAACATGTTCTTGTATCTCTGGTCTAGACCTACTTCTCTTAACATGATTTTGTCCGTCCATTTCCTTAAAATGATACAATAATATTCTTCCTGATGGATGAGTTAAATTCCATTGTGGATCTATACCACATTTTCTTGATCCATTTGAAGGCATCTAGGCTGATTCCTAACTTGGCTACAGTGAATAGTGCAACAATGAACATGGGTGTGCAAATATCTTTACCATATCATGACTTGTAAACATTTGAATAGATTCCCAAGAATGGTATGGCTGGATAATCCTATGTTGTTTATTTTAAGAATCCCTAAACTGGGGCTGGGAAGGTGGCTCAGTGGTAGAGCACTTGCCTTACAAGCTTGAGGCCCTGGGTTCGATTCCTCAGCACCACATAAGCAAAAAGAAAAAAGCCGGAAGTGGCACTGTGGCTCAAGTGGAAGAGCATTAGCCTTGAGCTGAAGAGCTGAGGGATACCATCCAGGCCCAGAGTTCAGGCCCCACTACTGGATCCCCCCCAAAAAATAATTTCTACACCAGTTTATATTCTCACAAATAATGCATCCTCACCAACATTCGTTGTTTGTAATTTTGATGATGACCATTCTCACTGGGGTGAAATGGAGTCTCACTTTGTTCTGATTTGCATTTACTTCATGACCAGAGATGTTGAGCATTTCTTGATGTGTTTATTGACCTTTTTTACTTCTCTTCTTAAGAAATCTGTATTTAGTTCTTTTGCCCATTTATTTATTGGGTTATTAATTCTTTGACTTATAATTTCATAAACCCTTCATTTCTGGATATTAGACCCTTATTGAATTCAGCTGGTTCTCCCATTCTCCTATTTTTTGATGCTATTTATTTCATTTGTCTGAAATATATATATATACTTGCTGTACATTAGTTTCAAATGGAAAGCACAAGTTTAATTAAAATAATTGATTTTAGCTAGGTGCAGGTGGTTCACACCTATAATTCTAACTAGGAGGCTGAAATCTAAGAATTGTAGTTCATATATAGCTTAGGCGGGAAAAGTCCAGGAGACTCATCTCTAATTAATCAACAAAAAGCCAGAAATGGAGTTCAGGCTCAAGTGATGGTGCAGTAGACTTAAGATGGGGTGGAAAGCTCAAGGACAGCACCTAGACCTCTGAGGTTCAAGCCCCAGGCATGCACGCATGCGTGCGCGCACCCACCCACCCCCTACACCCCCACACACATATACACACACACACACAGTTGATCTTTATTTTATTCATTTTGCTTCTTACAATATATTATCTTTTTTAAATTGGTTATTTTAAACAATTTGAGAAAATTGATAGAAATGATGCAGACGTTTTAATTTTCCTGAGTCCATTTGAGAGCTTATTGCTAATAAGCTCTGATCACCCTAAGTGTTTTATTTGATACCTCTCTAAATAAATATGTGCTTCTATATAGGGCCAAAACAAACAATCCAGGTCCAGAAATATATTCACATTAATACATCACAAGAAACTAAACTTGAAACTCCATTGTTTTACTAGCAAACATAACCCTAATATTATTCAGTCTTGGCATTCTCACTTGCAAAAAGGATGGTTGGTATTCCTTTTTTATTGTTTTATTTTCATCTTATTTAATCTTTAGGTAGTTTTGCACAAGGTATCCATCCAATTTGTCAGTTTCTAAGGTCTCTTTCATCTGTGATCACTTACCACTTTACTTTCCTACCCAAGGCATTTCCAGCCAGGCCCAGTGTTGTGGTGTATACTTAAGGAACCCACTCTCATTGCAGTATGATTTTCTCTCCTTTATACCATTCAACCTTGTTAATTGCATGTAAGATAACTTCTTGTGACACACAGTAGATTATGTCAGTGGTGTAGATCTTTAAAACACAAACTGGTTAAGACACAGAAAAGTAAACAATTTCTACTTAGAATAGTGCTCCCATCTTTACATGGTTATTAACTATTTAAACACCTTCATAACATATTCAATTGGAAAAGATTATAATTATATTATTATAGTTGACCTCTTTCTTTCTTTCTTTCTTTCTTTCTTCCTTTCGCTTTCTTTCTTTCCTCCTTTCTTTCTTCCTTTTTTCTTTCTCTTTCTTTCTTTCTTTCTTTCTTTCTTTCTTTCTTTCTTTCTTTCTTTCTTTCTTTCTTTCTTTCTTTCTTTCTTTCTTTCTTTCTTTTTCTTTCTTTCTTTCTTCCTTCCTTTCTTTCTTTTTGTCATTCATGTGGCTTGAACTCAGGGCCTAACACTGTCCAGGCTTTGAACTGCCATCCTGAGCTCAGCCTCCTAAGTAGCTAGGATTACAGGTATAAACCACCAGCTTCTGGCTAAAGTTGACCCTCTCATTGTAAGAAAATTCTCCTTCTTTATCGTTTTCTTTTCATTGATTGCCATGTCATAGCTCCATTTCTGACTTTTATGGTACTTAAGATAAGTTTTACGGAGCCAAGTACATGGTAGGTACTCAGGAGGCTGAGCTTTGAGGCTCATGGTTCAAAGCCAGCCCCAGGCAGCAAAGTCTGTGAGACCCTTAGTTCCAATTAATCACAGAAAAAAAATGTGAAGTGACTAGAGTTTAAGCCCCAGGACTAGGCAAAAAAAAGCAAACAAACAGAAAAAAAAGTTTCATGGACTTTTCTTCCCAGACTGGCTTCACACACATCCTCAGACCTCAGCCTCCTGAGTTGGTAGGATTATAGGCATAAGGTCCCAATAAAAGAGCTTGGTCAGTTTTTTAGTCATCATAAGCCCTTGTTTTGTTCAAAGTTAAATTTCTGAGATCACCTATATTGCTGTGAGTTGTGGTGGTTTATATAATCTGATTGCAGTGTATTATTCATTTATATAATTGTTCTACTCATCCATTGTAATGTAATTGATATTTGGGTGGTACTTAATACCTAGCTGTTCTGAATAATGCTCTATAAACATTCTTGTAGATATTTTTAGTGAACATCTTACACACATTTTCCCTTTGGCCAATAGTGAGAACCATGATTCTAGAACTTAATGATGTTGCAACTTCCATTCCTAAGAACAATGTAAAGCATTCCACTGACTCCCAATTCTCACCTCACCAGGTTTTCATTACAAAATTAAATATTATTATTATTACTATATGCCTGTAGTTAAAGAAGCACATGATTTTTCTTTTTTTGGGGGGTCCGGTAATGGGCCTGAACTCTGGGCCTGGGTGCTGTCCCTCAGCTCTTCAGTTCAAAGCTAGCGCTCTACCACTTGAGCCACAGGACCACTTCTGGCTTTTTTCTTTTTGCTTATGTGGTACTGAAGAATCGAACCCAGGGACTCAGGCAAGCAAGGCAAGCACTCTACCACTGAGCCACCTTCCCAGCCCCAAGAAGCACATGATTTTTTGAAACACTGAAGCTTTAAATAACAAAAAGTATTATCTTTGCAGAAAAGCTCTCTCTCATGTTATATATTATATATATTATAGTATATACTATGTATACACAATTATACTATAATATATCATAGATATAATCTATGATAATCTATAATATATTAAATATCATAGATAAAATCTATATTATTTTATGCCATATATAAGCTATGATATAAATTATATATTATAGATATAATCTGATATAGATTATATAGTGTTATTTATCATGTATAATATATAGTATATGTTATATACTATTATATATCATAGATATAACCTATGACATATATAGATATAATATTGATATTATAGATACAATCCATAATGTAATTAATAATATAATATAGATACATAAGAATATAATTACTATAGATATTATATTTAATATAATATAGATATAATCTATGATAAATATACTGCAAAATAAACTATAAATATTTTGTAATTATAAAGAAATATAATAATCTATTATATATATATATATATATATATATATATATAAATCAGTCTTAACTGAAAGATACTTTTGTTCCAGTACTGGGGCTTGAAATCAGGGCTTCATGTTCTTAGATTTGTGCTCAAGTCTGGCACTCTATCACTTGAGTTACACATCTATTTTCACCATTTTGGTGGCTTGTTGGATATGAGTCTCATGGATTTTTCCCACCAGGGCTGGCATTGGAAACTTAATCCTTAGATCTCAGCTTCCTGAGTCGTAAGATTACAGGGTTGAACTGTGGATGCTTGGCTAAAATAAATCTTTTAGAAAGATGCAGTCTGTGGTTCACTGTAAATATGTTGCTTGTATGAGAAGGCACTAGGTGGTCATGTTGTTTTGCTGTGGAGATCAGAGTCGGGGAGAGGAGGGAAAGGAAGAAGGGAAAAGAAAGGAGGGGAAATGAAGAGAAAATAAAGAAGGGAAGGGAAGGGTCACGGTCGCACTATTATCATATAGAGATAACCTTATGATTTGTTCTTCATAATTAATTAATGGTTTAAATTCTTTATGTTAGCTGGGTACTTATGGCTCATGCTTGTAATCCTTGCTACTCAGAAGGCTGAGATCTGAGGATCACAGCTCCACCTAGGCAGACAAGTCAGAGAAACTTATGTCCAATTAACCACTAAATATCCAGAAGTGGAGCTGGTGCTTAAGTGGTAGAGTGCTCGCTTAGCCTGCAGGAAGCTCTGGGTTTGATTCCTCAGTACCACATACACAGAAAAAGCTGGAAGTGGCGCTGTGGCTCAAGTGGTAGAGCACTATCCTTGGGCAAAAGAAGCTCAGGGATAGTGTCCAGTTTTAAGCCCCAGGACTGGCAAGGAAGAAAGAAACAAAAAGAAAGAGAGAGCAGGGGGAGAGGAGAGGAGAGAAATAAGAAGAAGGAAAAATGCTCAGGGACCGCACACCAGGACTGGCAGGCAGCAGGACAGAGTGGGGGTAGAAAAGACATGCATTCTCTTCCCTTTCCTTTAGATAAAATGATTCCTGTCAATATGACATTAGAGCCGATCATGAAAAATTGAACAATAGTAAGCCTCTGATTATATGTAAAGCAAAATATAAATGTCTATAATATAAAACAGAAGCAATAAATAAAATATAAAAATATAGTGATAATGGCTAAGCTTTCTTTAACACCTTCATTAGGGCAAGCACTGAAACTGCAATTTTACTTTTTTTTTTTTGGTCCGTCGTGGGGCTTGAACTTTGGGCCTGGGCGCTGTCCTTCAGCTCTTCAGCTCAAGGTGAGCACTCTACCACTTGAGCTACAGCGCCACTTCTGGCTTTCTGGTGGTTTATTGGAGATAAGAGTCCCACAGTCTTTCCTGCCCGGGCTGGCTTTGAACCGTGATCCTCAGATCTCAGCCTCCTGAGTAGCTAGGATTACAGGCATGAGGCACCAGCGCCCGGCTTACAATTTTACTTTTAATGAAACCCCTAAAATCCTTGTTCCCTAATTCAGCTTGCCCCAGGCCGTTTGGCCTCAGTTTTGTTTAGAACTTTCATCACCAAGCTTTCTCAAAGAAAGTGGCTTTGAAGTGTGCAAGCTATCACAGTGGTTCACAAAAGATGTTCTCCTATTTATATCTCAGCCACAGGAAGTGCCTCCATGAATTGCATGTCCAATTTCAGTCGACTTTCCTTTGCAATGTCATATTCTGCAAATTAAATAATTGAGGACAAAAGAATACAGTACTAGTGATGTTGATCTAGATGCATTGAACTAATGAACAGCCATGTTGAATTGAAACTTTTTTGTAACTTTTTACAAAAAGGTCCCCTCATAATAAAAATAAATAATAAGGCCAGGCCTCAGTGACTCATGCCTGTAATCCTAGCTACTCAAGAGACTGAAATCCAAGGATCCCACTTCAAAGCCATCCATGATAGGAAAGTCCATGAGACTCTTATCTCTAATTCCCTACCAAAATATTTGGAAGTAAAGATGTGCCTCAAGTGATAGAGTGCTAGGCTTGAGTGATAAAACTCTGAGTTCATGCTACAGTACCAGCACAAAAAATAAAACAATAAATGGAAAAAGATACAGTATTAACTATTCTTGATTAAAATTATATTTATATAAAATTCTAAAGCCTAAACTAGAGATGGTAGCCTGGATTCTGAGACAGAGCCTGAAGACCGAGATCTTAGAACTATAGGAACAACCATCTTAGCATTCAAGACATCAAATATTCAAAATGCATAATACAGACATAAATTCTGTGGATATAAGGGGAGAAGGCACTACCTCAGACCCAATTTACCACAATCCTAATATTTGAGTTCCATAACTAGGGTTCAGATAAAATTGTATGGAATTCCAATAAATAAATACATACATAAATACATAAATATATAAATCTAGCTGGACCCTGGTGACTCAAGCCAATAATCCTAGGTACTCAGGAGGTTGAGATTGTGAAAATCAAAGTTCAAAGTTAGCCCAGGCATCAAAGTCTATGACATTCTTGATAATTAACCACAAAAATCAGGCAGTAGAACTGTGATTCAAGTGTTAGAGTGCCAGCCATGAGTGAAAAAGCTAAGAGATTATACCCAAGCCATTGTACCAGGAGAGACAAAGAGAGAGGGAGGAAGGAGGAGAGAGGGAGGGACTGGTGGGGGAGAGGGAAGAAAGAGAGGTTCGTGGGTCTTAGGAATTGTGTGACTTAAGGGAATGCTTGTCAAGGTGTTACTGCAATTATGTTACTTCTCTAATTAAGAAATAATAACAAAAACAAAAGACAAATATGAAAGCAATCCAACTTCACTTTGAACTTGACCTCTCCTGCATTTTCTTTTCTTGTTTTATTCACAGGAAAGGGAGTTTAATGTAAATAATATTTCTAGATAAACAAGCCATGACACTACTTATCCTTTTCTACCCCCATCCCTTTTCAATACATTTAACTTTGGCTACTATTTAAAAAAAACTAAAGCAAAAACAAAAATTTAGTACTTGATATTTCTCTCCTTAATATAAGTATAATTAAATATTTTAAAACTATCAAACTATAAGTAAATGTCGGAGCATTAAGATACATAGGTATCTAGGG
This sequence comes from Dipodomys spectabilis, assembly GCF_019054845.1. NCBI lineage: Eukaryota > Metazoa > Chordata > Mammalia > Rodentia > Heteromyidae > Dipodomys > Dipodomys spectabilis. Next base: position 2,888,699 of record NW_024871184.1, on the reverse strand, counting down.
ATCACTTGTAGGTATAAAGTAGTTAAAATGACCGAAAGCTATAGCTCTCTTGCAAACAAAAGTCCTACACAAAAGTCAAAAAGAAAAGTTAAGCAAAGCAGACAGAAATGGAACTCTTATTTCTTTCAATGGTCAAAGCAAGAAAGATGCTCAAATTTTTATACAGAGATTAAAAAATAAGAACCACTGCAATACAAATAAGAATTTTTTCAATTTATAAGATGCTGGGTAGGAGAGAGAGTAAAAAGAATCAGAGGAAGAAATAAGCGCCAGACAGGAAGAGTCACATCATGCTCTCCACCTCCTGCATCATCAAATTTCTAGTCTCTAAAATAAACAACTTGGTTAAAACTCTTTTTACCAATGGTATAAAACCTTTAATTTATTCACAGCATGGCTAAACAGAAGCATGGTGTCTTTTTTGTTGTTGTTTTTCCTGAGAGCATGTTTCACACCATTCTTTTCTAGGACTTGAGATATAAGATCTTCTATTCCAGAGAAAATAGAACCTCTTGTTTGTATAAAACCTGAACTTGTTCCATGGTATCCATGAACTTTGAAGGGAAGAGTTACCTCCTAACTACAATAGTGAATCACTTAGTAGCTTTAACAATCCATTGAGTCATCCTTCCAGAATCTTCCTTGAATTTCATCAGTCTTTTCTTTTGTTGCTTAGAGAACTTGGGCTGTGGTTAGATGAATCTCATATAAGACATACTCCTTAATGGTTGAGCATCATGAACTTTCTCAAACAGGCAACTCTCTACATTAACCTAATTGGATTTTCTTGATATGCAAAGCTAGGAAGGTAGTGGGAGAAAAAAAAGCAAACTAAATGACTCCAAACCCAAACTCTAGCACTAACTGTACCCATAAAAACAGATGGCAGCAATTTTAGTAGAGTAGAGACTTACAAGGGAATGGTAAATTAATACATCATGGAAGCCCTGCGTTCATGTACCCTGTAGTCAGACTGTAGTAGTTTTACTTACATTTTTATTTCTATATTTCAACTTTCCCACCTAGCATGTCACATTTTATTGACATTGAGGGTTTTTTTTTTGCCAGAATAAAGACATATTTAAACTAATTGAAATAATATTGATTCCTCAGTAGGGAAAATGGTGCGGTTTTTTAAATTATAGTAATTTCATATCATGAAAGAAGTTGGGGTTATTTCTTCAGGAATAGTCACCAGTTCTTTAGACTTAAAGGTGTTTAAAAAGTCCCTAAATCACACTGGATCTGTATTTGTTGCCCTGCAGTCTCTTCCCCATCGCTAAAGGAGGGTAGACCTGGCTGAGCCAGTGGGACTGGTCTCTGCTCTGTGTCTGGTTTTTAATGTCCACAGGCTTGGCAGGAGCTCCTGAGGTGAGAAGTTTATCAGCCCTGGGCTCTTGGAAAAGTTCATCACCAAAGAATGTCCCCCAAGGGAACAGAACACAACCCAGCTCTGTCATCTGTCTTCTGCTTCTTATTAGAGAAGTCCTTTAAACAGCAGATTTGTTTTCCTAGCACTTGAGCATGCTCAGATGCAGTGCTTCATTTGCTGACTATTTCACTGATGGGGGGGGGGCGGGGAAGCAAAAAAAAAAAACCTGCTACAAGAATTTCCTTAGTAACCCTGAAAGGTCATGGGGTTCATCAAAGCACTTCCCATTTGGAGCACTCTTTCTACCCAGCATTTTCTCTAATAATTTCTCTAATACTTCCAGCATTTCATCTCTGTGGCCTTTTTGGAAAAGTGAAAAAAGGCTGTCCACTCACCAAAAAAAAAAAAAGAAAGAAAAGAGGGATGGGAATGTGGCTCAGTGGTAGTGTGCTTGCCTAGCATGCGTGAAACCCTCGGTTCAATGGCTCAGTACCACATACACAGAAAAAGCTGGAAGTAACACTGTGGCTCACGTGGTAGAGCCTTGAGCAAAAGATGCTCAGGGGCAGTGCTCAGACCCTGAGTTCAAGCCTCAGGACTTGCAAAAAGAAAGAGAAAGAGAGAGAGAGGAGAGAGAGGGACAGAGAGACAGAGGCAGAGGCACAGAGAGAGAAAGAATGAAAGAAAGAAAGAAAGAAAGGAAGAAAGAAAGAGAGAGAGAAAGAAAGAAAGAAAGAAAGAAAGAAAGAAAGAAAGAAAGAAAGAAAGAAAGAAAGAAAGAAAGAAAGAAAGAAAGAAAGAAAGAAAGAAAGAAAGAAAGAAAGAAAGGAAGGAAGAAAGAAAGAAAGGAAGGCAGGGATGAAGGAAGGAGGGAAGAAAGGAAGAAGGAAGGAAGGAAGGAATGAGAGAGAGGGAGGAGGAAGGAAGGGAGGGAGGGAGGGAGGGAGGGAGAGAGAAAGAGAGAAAGAGGAGAGGAGGGGGGAGAAAGATCCATTGGAAGAAACACATTTCTAATGATTCCAAAAATTTTCTTCCCATTCCCATTCCACATTCCTAATTAAACAATTCTAAAACTTGCATGTGCATGTGGAGTATCCACACTCTCTCAGGTATCGTTTTAAAGGAATAAGCAGCTGGGTGCAGATGACTCATGCCTGTAATCCTAGCTACTCAGGAGGCTGAGATCTGGGAATCATGATTTACAGCCTGTCTAGGCATTTAACTCTTTGAGACTCTTATCTCCAATTAACTACTCAAAAAAGTCAAAAATGGCACTGTGGCTCAAGTGATAGAGTGATCACCTTGAGCAAAAGAAGCTCAGAAAGTGTCCATTTTGCTTAACATCATTTTATCTGGTCCTATGTACAGAGCTTTTGACCTTTTCTGCTTATCCTATACATGTACTAGTTATTGCAAATAAGGGAAACCATGGGACCTATTATGTTTCTTTGGGCCTGGCTGAATTCACTTAATATAGTTTTTTCCAAGAATTTCCATTTCATAACTTTCTGATTGAGGCATAGAATTTCATAATATATTTATACCACATTTTCTTGATCCATTCATCTACTGAGGGGCATCTGGGTTGGTTCCATATCTTAGCTGCAATAAACATATTTGTGCTGGTAGCATTAGTATGGTCTTGTTTGTGATCATTTGGGTAAATACCCAAAAGTGGGATTGCCAGGTCATAGGGAAGCTGTATGTGGAGTCTAAGCGAAATGAACCCCAAGATAGGGACATGTTTTTTCTTTCTTTCTTGCTATTGTAACTAACGAATTTATAATGTACTATGTGATTTTTTTCCATTTTTTATTTTATTGTAAAAATACTGTACAGAGGGTTTACAATTACATGGGTGAGATAATGAGTACATTTCTTATCAAGCATTGTAGCCTCCTCCTTTGTTTCCCCTCCCCATCCCTTCCCATCCTTCCCCCGCCCCCCCACCCAATCCTCCTCTCCCCCTCCAAAAGTTGTAAAGCTCGTTTTCGACATAATGACTTATACATCTCATTGTTGCAATGGGTCCACCTGTATCCCTATTTAACCAATTTGTTTTTTCCCTTCCCCTCCACAAATTATACCAGCATCAAATACAGTGAAAGCAGGGGTTATATTGTGGGGGAGGGACATACAAAGCAACAAAGAAATAATCTTGTAAATGTGTTAGAGATAATCACATGTAAGAATAATACATTTGAATACATATTTTAGGGTTCATTTCCCTAACATCAACTTACCTGACCTTTTCTGCTTGACTCAGAAATATACTAGTTATTGCAAATAAGGACAGAAGGGAACCTTACTTCATTGTTGGTGGGAGTGTTCAACCACTTTGGAAAACAATATGGAGGTTCCTCAAAAGACTCCACATAGAGTTCCACTAAGACCCAGCCATCCCACTTTGGGGCATTTACCCAAATGATCACAAACAAGACCACACTAAAGCTACCAGCACGACTATGTTTATTATTGCAGCATTATTTACCATAGCTAAGATATGGAACCAACCCAGATGCCCCTCAGTAGATGAATGAATCAAGAAAATGTGGTATATATACACAATGGAATTCTATGCCTCCATCAGAAAGAATGACATTGCCACATTTGTTAGGAAATGAAAAGACTTGGAAAAATTATATTAAGTGAAGTAAGCCAGGCCCAAAGAAACATGTGATTTTTTTTTTGTTTCTTTGTATGTTCCTCCCCCATGGTATAACCCATTTTCACTGTACTTGATGTCGTTCCCTGCATCTTATATACACACTTCTCTAGCTTGGGGAGGGGAAGGGAAAAAGCAAAATTCTTAAATAGGTATACAGATTGACCCATTGTAACAATGAGATGTACAAAACACTATGTTGAAAAATGAAGTTTACAATTTAGGCGGGGAAGCGGGGAGGGAGAGAGTGTAGTTGGGGAGATGGGGAGGGAAGGGATGGTAGAAGAAAATCAAAGGAGGAGGTAACAATGCTCAATACCTTGCTTCTGTAACTGTAACCCCTCTGTACAGTATTTTTACAAAAAAATGTATTTAAAAGAAGGAAAGAAACAAAATGTCCAGACCGAGTTCAAGCCCAAGGATTGGCAAAAAAAAGAAGCAGACTTCTATATGTAATAGCATTCAGGAATAATAATAATAATAATAATGGAAGAATGATATCTTGTTTTGGTTTTGGCTTAGTTTTAGTGCTTTTAGTTTTGGGTTTTCTTTTCGTGACAGGGTCTTGTAATACAGCCCAGACTGCCTTGATCTCTTAATCCTCCTGCGTCCAGAGTGCAGTGATTATAGACATGCATTACCAAACTTGGCTACTTTTTAAAATAATATAGTATACATAACCTTATTTTAATAATAGTATATATATATAACCTTTTAACTATTTTAATAATAGTGTATATAACCTTTTAATATAGTGTATATGTATAACATTATTCACATTATGCTTTTTCTTTGGTTTTTGTTGTTGCTGCTATTTTTGAGTGTGCTAGTATTAGGGCCTGTGCACTGTCCCTAAGATTTTTTTCCCTCATGTCTGGTGCTCTACCACTTGAGCCACAGCTCCACTTCTGGCTTTTCTGCTGGTTGCTAATCCTATAATGGTAAATTGATTAAAAGCCTGTTTCTATGTGACAATATTCTAGTTGAATGTATGTATTCAAATGTATTTCTTAAAATTCATGTAATTCTTAGAAACTCTAATATTACATTTTATATTATATATTATTATGTTACATAAGTTATATTACTAGTTCTTAAAGATTCTAATATTATATACGTTTTTTATTACCATTGATATATCTAGTTTGAATTTGTTGTTGGTGGTGGTGGTCATGGACCCTGAACTCTGGTCCGGGGAGCTGTCTCAGCTCTTCAGCTTAAAGCTAGTACTCTACCATTTGAGCCACAGCTCTACTTCTAGCTTTCTGCTGGTTAATTGAAAATAAGAGTCTCATGGACTTTCCTAACTGAGCTGACTTTGAACCACAAACCTCAGATCTCAGCTTCCTGAGTAGCTGGGATTACAGATGTGAACCATCAGTTCCTGCTTCGTGTGAGTTTCTGTGGATTTTTCTTTTCCCCAACTCCAGTGACTGAATCAGCACCTTCAAAGGACCCATGACCACATGTCAAGACTCTACCAAGTTCCAGATGCCAATGTATGGTACGGAATTTGGTCTCAACTCTGATATAAAGCAGCAAAGCAGGAGGAAGGTGGCTTTGTAGTCAACCTGACTCAGGTTTAAACCCATGCACTGACACTTAATCTTCTAAATAACCTTGAGCAGGTTATTTTACAGTTCTCTGGCTTCTTGAAATAAAATTAATCACACTGAGTTATTGGTTCTATGGTTGGTTTAAAGATAGTTGACAATGCAAAGTAATGCTTAAGTCTAACCTTGATCTGCCACTTTTTAATTCCTCAGCCTGAAGCATGAATTATTCTGTATCTAGACTCCTTCATTCTCAACATGAAGACACTCATTGTGATTTCTCATAGAACTTTGGAAAGATTAAAAATGGTGTGTTTAGGGGAGGCCAGTAGAGACTCATGTGTGTCTGTGTGTCTGTGTGTTTCTGTGTACTAGGGCTTGAACTCAGGGCCTAGCCACTATCTCTTCTTAGCTTTTTCCCTCAAGACTGGTGCTCTACCAGTTGAGCCGCACCGCCACTTCTGGGATTTTGATAGTCTCACAGACTTTCTTGTTCAGGCTGGCTTCAAATCTAAATCCTCACATGTCAACCTCCTGAATAGTTAAGAGAGATGACAGGTGAGCAATTGCCACCCAGATTGGCAGGATTAAAACTCTGCTTTACAACATTTGGAACATGTTAAGTGAACACTTGATGTTTTAGTTATTTATCTTCCACAAAATTTGTCTCAAGTTTCTAGCGTTAGTAACTACGTGACACCTTAGAGACGCGGTCCCTTGAATTGTCCTGGGGGGGGGGGTGCTGTGTCTAGCTGTATTCTAAGACTCTGTGCCCATAATGATGATGAGAGGAAAAACTGGCCAAGTGAGCAAAAGAAATTTATATTTGCACAATATTCTAGAAAATACACTTCATTCTTTATTCTAGGACTTGTTTATTTAAAAATGTTTCTTATCATTGGAATATCTGATCCTTAAAGAATGAATTAAAAAGCTGGGTGCTGATGTTCATACCTGTACTATCAGCTACTCAGGAGGCTGAGATTTGAGGAGGGAGGTTCAAAGCCAGCCTGGGCAGGAAAGTCCTTGAGACTCTTATCTCAGATTATCTAGGTGTAGCTCAAGTGGCAGAGATTCATCATGAATATAACAGCTAAGTGAGAATATGAGACCCTAAGTTCAAGCCCCAGTACCAGCACTCCCCCACTCCCCACCAAAAAGCTCATAACTCAGTTGCTTTCTGCACCTAAATATCTGTTTAATTTTGACTGAAGTAGTTGGAGCTGAAGTTGGAACTGCTATAGCAATTAGGTTACTTTGAAAATATTTACTATTTTCATTAAATAGTGTTTATGCTGGGAAAAATATTTTACCACTTTCAGCATTGCTTTTAGAATGATACATATTTATGCTCTAATGATATATCCAGATTTGGAACCTTTCTTACATTTAAGATTCAAAAAAATGATATTGACATAATTTTTCCTCAAGCATTTGTATAATTCTATGAATAATGATTTTCTTTTCTTAACTTTTCTTTTTCTTTTTCTATTGTGAAAATACCATATAGAGGGGTTACAATTACTTGGGCAAGATAATGAGTACATTTCTTATCAAGCCAATAATTACTTCAATAATCATCCAAAATATTCTGATTGAAAGAAGAGATAAATCTATCATTGAATGGGGAGAGAAATGTGAATTTTTAAAATCATCATTCAGACATATACTAGTTATTGCAAATAAGTCTGAATACAATTTTGAATTTAAATTTAAAGCATAAGAGGACACCTCTTATGCTTATAAGAGGTGTCCTCTTATGCTTATAAGAGGTGTCCTCTTATGCTTTAAATTTAAATTCAAAATTGTATAAAATACCAACTGGAAAATAGAAATATTGTACGTATTAAAGCCCAAATCTTTGTTCACTTAGTTTCTCCAGAGTTGTTATGAGCAGTTATGACAGGGTTTTGTATTGTTGGTTACTGTCATTGCTTCTTTTTACAAAAATGTCAAATACTCACCTGTCTGTTTTCCTTAGACTACATCAGTATAATGTCAGGTACTCTTTAGACCCATTTGATATGTTTTCTTCCTATTGATTAATTTCTGCATATTATTTCCAATGTTTAGAAAGTTCTTCATAGCCATTTGGCTATTTCCTATGAACCCTGCTTATTTTAAAAAATATTTGTCTATCTAAGCCTGTGCAGTGTCATGAAGATTCAAGTTGTGACTGAGATGGATGGCCACAGTAGAATTGGAAGTGAACTTGTAACTTTGGGCAATAAATGTGTGCATTTTCGTGCTAGCTTTTTTTTGTATAAGATAACTCTTAGAGATACACGTTTATTTATCTGTTGTACATATTTGATTACAATTTTAATGTTTGAATGATTGCACTCATTTGCTTTTGCTATGTACAAGTTACGATATATTTTCTGTTCCTAATAAGTGAAAATATAGTAAGTGAAGACTAATTTAAACAGGAAATAAACATTCTGTCTGTGCTTAAAAATGATAAAACCTTACTGTGTCATAATTCTTTTTTTTCCTCCTGGCTTCCAAAAGAACAGTGCTCAAGAATCAGCACCCTACTGCTGCCATTTGGGGCCTGAGTTCACACAGTGGAACATGGGCTGACAAAGGAGAAAGGCCAGTGTTGGCTCACTTAAGAGGGGTGGTCCTGGAAGTCCAGAAAGCAACTACAGCAGAGGAAAGAACTCGATTATACATTGCAGTGGCAGGAATAGGACCCACACATTCAAGGTGCCATCTGTGCACAGTCCTGCAGTGGTAGCAAGAGTTCAGGAGGACCAAGGCGTGGCATTTGTGTGATCTGAAATGACCCAAGTTCAACAACGGGGATTTCTGACACAAGCAGGTCTTGGAGATTCTGGGCCATGTTTCAGGTCACGTTAACTGATGCATGGCTGAAGCACAGAGATTTGTGTCAAAGGCATCCGTGACATGTCTCACTGCCTAATGACCTGACCCTACCTGATATCGCATAGAGTGACAGATTCTGAGGTCACTGCCACCCTGTTCAGCTGCACTTAAGAAACCTGCCTAGCACGAGGATGCTTGGTTTGTCTCAATCCACAACAAGGAATCCACAACAAGGAAGCCATATTCCAGTGGAGATCCTGCCACCAAGGAGAGTTATTCAGTCACCTCAAGATTCTCACAAAAAAATCAAATGAAGTGAAAGCAAAAGATTTATACATCTGAAGAGAAACTATAATACAAAGAAACATAGGCTGTGTGGTTACCCTCATTTGTGGGAGCTAGAATGTGCCTATAAATCTGTAAGTAAACACACTGGATGGTTTAAAAAAACACAATTCACTAGGACATGATAAATTAGACACATCTCTAGGCAATCACACACAGTAAGACCAAAGGAGGATATCTTAGGAGAGGAACACAAAGGCACTATGCCTATGCACCTCTGATCATACAAAATGATATTTATCCAAATGAACTCCAGAAAAATGAAACAAGAGGTTTTTTCTCATTGCTGTTTTTGTTTTATTTTTTCTTGTCCATGTATTTGTCTTTTGGAGGGCATGCAGGGACATAGAAATGGAGGGACAAAGGAGAAACAAACGCAGCCGTGGTATTCACTGGACACTGTGGAAAATAAACTCTACAGCTTGTGGTTGGGGATGGGAGGAAAAACTGAGAGAGAGTGAGGGAAGGGGGGACATTGTCCAAAAAGAAATGGACTCATTACCGGACTTATGTGACTGTAAGCCCACCTGTACATCACCTTTAAAATAACATTAAAAATGCATTAAAGTAAAATACCTCAGTGGCTGGTAACAGTGCAGTGGTGGCAAAGGTCATGTGATGGGACTCTGCCAGCCACAGAGGTCTGGAAAGCCTTAGGCCAATCGTGAACTCATGGCCTTATGCAAATACCCATGACACTCAGTCAGTCTCAGTCGTGAGTTGCAACTCTTATCCACACTTGTGGTCTGTTGTGAAGTGTTCATGCCCAGGGTGTTCTCTTTCACCCCTGCTGACACGCGAGGCCCTGCTTTGTTCACTGAGGATGGCACTGATTCTGCTCTGTACTGTCTGTACTTCTGACCATGTTGTGACTTACAGTGGTTTTTTAGATTGTAGTCTTCCAATACATGTGTTTGCATCTATTAACATAAAAACATTATTTGCATATTAAACACTTAGGCATGTTCTTCACTTCTCAAAATCCATGGTCTTCACATTTCTCTGTTTTAGTCACTGTGAGAAGAGTCACGGGAAAAGCTTTGCAGGCCTCAGCTAGACAGCTGGTGGGTACAGAAGTGGGGGCCTCAGCTGGGGCTCCCCCAGGACCTGGTGCTGTGTGGGTAGCAGTTGGTAGGGGGGGCCTGGGGTATTTGCACCCCAGTCTGGAACCATGAGGGCTTGAAGATGAGGGGGTTCCATAACAGGGGATTGGCCTGGGAATCTGAGGCTCAAAAATAGTCCAGGAGGAAGTGGGCCAGAGACTGCTGGGGGGAGGGGGTGCTGAGGGTGCCCTGAGGCCTTAGACCCCCACTGTGGCCTGAGGCTCAGACTCGAGGACCTAGAGCTAGAGGAGATTATATGGGGACCTTGCAGCCCAGGAATAGGGGTTCCCCCCGTCTCTCCCAGCCCTTGCTATGGTACTGAAACTTGAACTTAGGCCCTTGAAATCTTGCTTTCCACTAAAGGCTGGAGCTCTACCCCTTGAACCACACATCTACTTCTAGCTTTTGGGTGGTTAATTGGAGATAAGAATCTCTGTCAGCCATCTGTCCTGTGATTCTCAGTTCTCAGCCTCTTGAGTAGTTCGGATGACAGGCATGATGCTCAGTGCCCAGCTCAACTTTCTTTTTATTTGTCATGTAGAGTTTTCATATTCAGGATTTCAGTTTGATTTTTCAATAATTCCAACTTTAGTAAAATTATTTGTCATATCTTTCTTGTTTCTTGTGCTCTTAATTTGCATCTTCTTTGCATTTATTTATGGGTTTATTTGCTCCTTTTTTTGTCAGTTGTGGGGCTTGAACTCTGAGTCTGGGCGCTGTCCCTCAGATCTTCAGCTCAAGACTAGTGTTCTTCCACTTGAGCCATAGCACCACTTCCAGCTTTTTCTACTTATGTAGTGCTGAGGAATCGAACCCAGGGCCTCATGCATGCTAGGCAAGCACTCTACCACTAAGCCACATTCCCAGCCCCCATTTGTATCCTTTTTTCAGCTCATTTAATTATTCATTTATATTCCCTTTGGATTCAATTAGGTATTTATTTATCTTCTCTTGGATTTCATTGAAGTGTTTATACATACCTTCTTTTCTCTCATTAAATGTTCTTATCATCATTCTCCTAGTTGATCTCAGTGTGTGAGGTTCCATCCCCTTACTACCATGCAGAGCCTTTGTTATGATATCACTTACTTTTTGATGCCTCTAATTGCCTTTCATTTGTATAATTTGTGTGCTCTTTGTACTGAACTTTGCTCATCTGAAATTTGTTGTCATTTCTGGTTTGGAGTTTCAGTTATCTAACAACTTTCCATGGAATTATTCTGTCTGACTTGGCAGGTTTGGGTTGTGGCACGGTTTATGTGTCATTTCTCACCACTGGCTTGGGTATAACAAAGTCCCCAATTCAATACCAAGTACCATTATTTGCAATGCCAGATACATATCTGACATTGTACATATTCTATATATACTAGAATACATTATTCGTACAACTGGTCATAACTATGGGAAAGGAACTAGTGTTCCTATATGCTATAGGAAAGGGTTAGACAAACAAAATTTATTTGTGTAAGAGTTAAAAATAAGGAACCATTCTTGTGCAAGAATATAGTTCAATTATTGTGGAAAAGAATGATATCATTAGATATTGCAAGGGACAGAAATGTTTATAATTTTTTAAAAGAAAGGAGAATGACACAACTTAGTTCATTATGAAAGCTTGAAAAGTGAAATAAAAAATTAAAGAAAAAACTGGCACCAGTGGCTAGCAACTGTAATCCTAGCTACTCAGAGGGTTGAGATCTGAGGATCGTGGTTCAAATCCAGCTCAGCCAAGAAAGTCCATAAGATCTTATGTTCAATTAATCACTGAAGTGGCTATCTGGCTCAAAGTGGTAGAGCACTAGCCTTGAGGAAATGAGCTTGGGGCTGTGCCCAGGCCCTGAGTTCAAGCCTCATGACAGGGATAAAGAGAGAGACAGAGACAGAGAGACAGAGAGAGACAGAAAGAGCAATATATTAAAAAGATATAGGTAAAAGCAAGCAAGCAAGCAAGAGAGAGGGGAAGGGAGGGAGGGAGGAAGGGGAAGGAAGGAAGGGGAAGGAAGGAAGAAAAGAAGGAAGGAAGGAGGGAAGAAAGAAAGAAAGAAAGAAAGAAGGGAAGGAGGAAGGGAGGGAGAGAGGGAAGGAAGGAAGGAAGGAGAGGGAAGGAAGGAAGGAAGGAGAGGGAAGGAAGGAAGGAAGGAGAAAGAAGAAAGAAGGAAGGAAGGAAAAGAAAAAGCAAAGAAAAGAAAACTGCCATGTTCTCATACTTGTAATACTAACTACTCAGGAGGCTAAGGTCTGAGGACTCTTGTTCAAAGCCAGCCAAGGCTAGAAAGTCTGTGAAATTCCTATCTCCAGTGAACCAGCAAAAAATGAAAAAGGGAAGTAGAGCTGTGGTTCAATTGGTAGAGCATCAGCCTTCAGTGAAAAAGCCAAGCAAGAATAAGAAGCTCTGAATTTGGAGTACAGTATATTTATTTTCTTTTGGTACTTCCTAACTTTGTACTGGTAGCACTTAGCTTGCTAACTTGCCTTCCTGATTTCCCCCAGATACCTGTGCCCTTATTTCTGGCATGTAGAGACACAGGGACTCCTCATCCTGGCTTCTTCCTGCTCCAAGGTCTTAACGCTATTTCCAATGACCCCAGGCTCCAACTTAGCAAGAAGACTCACCTGGACACCAGTGATTCAGACTTCTAATCCCAGCTACTCAGCAGGCTGAGATCTGCAGATCAAGGTTCAAAACTAGACCAGGTAGGAAAGTAAGTCCATGAGACTTTTATCTCTAATTAATCAGCAAAAATCTGAAAATGGAGCTGTGGCTCAAGTGGCAGAGTGCTAGCCTTGAGCACTAAGCTAAGGGAGAATGCTTAGGCCTGGAGTTCAAGCCCCAGTAGTGGCATACACAAAAAATTGTTAAAATTCAACAGATTGATGCAAATGTGTATATTTTCTTCGGTAATATAATTTCATTTTCCTAAGCTTATTTTTGTTTCATTTTCTTCTGATTAAGTTGGTGCTCAAAAAAACAATTTTGCATATATGTATATATACATATCTGTGTGTATATGTATATACTTATGTATATATGAGTGTTTGTCTTTCTTTACTCCATCCCTATTGAAGCTTTTCACACATTGTCTTTTGTTGTTGTTGTTGTTACCAGTACTCAAGCTTGAACTTAGGGCCTCATGCTTTTGCTTGGCTTTTTTGATCCAACTAGTGCTCTATCACTTGAGCTACATATACACATCTGGCTTTTCGCTGGTTAATTAGGGATAGAGTCTCTTGGCCTTTCCTGCCTGAGCTGGCTTCAAACTAGGTTCCTCATGCCTCAGCCTCCTGAGTAGTTAGGATGACAGGTGTGAGCCACCAGTGCCAGTTTCACATTATCTTAGTGAACATTTTAATTTCTCCTTCACACTGCCACCCACTCTGTTTGATTAAATAATATGTTGATGTGCTCAAATTTCTGTTTACTCTAGCACAGGAATTCCAGCCAAGATAATTATATTCATGGCTTCAAGAACCTGCTTATTATAAAATATTGAAGTAGGAAAATTTGTCTTTGTGCTATCCAGCACAGGATTTTATCAATTTTGTTTCCTCTTTCCTCCATTTTTCTTCCTTGCATATAACAACCTATTTTATTTCTTCCCATCAATTCATGGCTTTAAGTTCTTCCACCCATAGTCTTTGAGTCTAATTTTAAGCATGTACAGAGTTAAAAAATATAATAACATGGTCAAACACCTGTAATCCTGGCTACTAGGAATATTGATATCTGAGGATTGTGGTTAAAATCCAGCCCAGCCTGAAAACTCTGTGAGACTCATCTCCAATAAACCAGCAAAAACAGAGCTATGGCACAAGTGGTAGAGTATCAGCCTTGAATGCAAAAGTTAAGAGATAGTGCTCAGGCCATGCGTTCTAGCCCCAGTACTGGCACATGAAAATTAAAAATACTAAAATGAACAATATCCCATCCTAATATTTTCACTAAAATACTAATAAATATGACAATTGTCTGCTTTTGCTTTTGTTTATCAATATGATATATGTCATCTTTGATTCTAACAGTATATTTTTCTTCTTTACCAAGCTTGTGACATTGTCAGGAATTCAAGACTAAATGAGAATAATATTCTAAAGCAGCATGTCAGCATTTCTTGATAACTTAAGTTAATTTAAATCTGTTGAGAAAAACTACTTACTGTAGGAAAAATCAGCCAAGCAAGAATGCAAAGGCCATAAGTTCAAGCCCCAGTACCCAGCACATACCACACACACACACACACACACACACACACACACACACACACACACACACACACACACACACACACACACACGCAGAGTACTTACTAAATCCAAAGTTGTTTAAGGCACATAAGCAAATGCTAGTAGGTTACCACTACCTATTTTGTCTTCCAATGATAAAACAAAGGTGTAGATAAACAAGGCCACTTCCAACAAACCAGATTGTTGGTGTTCAAGACCTAACTTGAGTCCACTCCATTTGATGCAATACTGTTCAAAGGAACATTCATTCAGTGAGGAGTAAAACATTGTACATCTGTCAGAGATAGATGTTAACAGATATCCTTGACTTTTAACATTATAGGTGGTATTTGAGCCAGATGCTGGTGGCATATACCTGTAATCCTGGCTACTCAGTGTTCTAGTTTGAAGCCACCCAGGTCCAGAATGTCTGTGAGACTTTTATCTCCAATTAACCACCAATAAGCCCGAAGTAGAGTTGTGATTCAAGTGGTAGAGCAATAGTCTTGGACACAAAAGCTCAGGAACAGCACCCAGGTCCTCAGTTCAAGTGCCAGAGCTAGCAAACACATACCAAAAATGTGGTATTTGCAACCAAGGAATAAATTTTAATTTGATCTCTTTTTAGCCAATTTAATGTCTGAGCTCTTGATCTGCAAGCCTCTTGGCCACTCTACTCCTGGAGAATAACAATTATTCAAGTGGAAAAGAAGGATCTAGAATGATTCTCCATTAGAGATGCTGATGTTTGAAAGACTATGCGAAAAAAAAGTACTTCAGTCTCTAAAAGAATATAGCACTCACAGTGGAACCTCTGAATTTGTTAATTGGTGGTCAGTATCTAGGCTTGAACTCAGAACCTGGGCTTTGTCCCTCAAGGCTAGCACTCTACCACTTGAGACACATCTCCACTTCTAGTCTTTTTGGCAGTCAACTGGAGTTCAAGTCCCATGGATTTTCTTATCCGAGCTGGCTTTGAATAACGATCCTCAGATCTCAATCTCCTGAGTAACTAGGATTACAGGCTTGAGCCTGTGATGGCTAATTGAAATTTAATGGTACCTACTACCAGAAATGGTAGTTAAGACATTTACATCCACCACAAAAGTCCAAGTTAATTTCTGCTTTGGTTTCTCCAACACACTTAAGAGAAAGATCAGTAGAGATCTATCATTAAACCTTAATAGTAGAATTCAAATACTCTCGGCTTATTTTATTTTTTTTATAACTGTGAGAATACCACACAAAGGAATTACAACTACATGGGCAAGATCTTGGTTTATTTTGAGTCCTGCTAAATCCTAGATGTCCAGAGAAAAATCCCAAAATACAAGTGTTACGAGGTCAGAGACAGGAGAGTTCCCTGAAATTACATTAAAATTCATATTAACAATAATATCATTTATTTAACTACCAATCTAACAAGTACACTTAATATAATTTTTTCCAAGCCTTTCTATTTCCTAACAAATGGAGTAATGTCATTCTTTCTGATGGAGGCATAGAATTCCATTGTGTATATATACTACATTTTCTTGATCCATTCCTCTACTGAGAGGCATCTGGGTTGGTTCCATATCTTAGCTATGGTAAATAATGCTGCAATAATAAACATAGTCGTGCTGGTAGCTTTAGTGTGGTCTTGTTTGTGATCATTTGGGTAAATGCCCAAAAGTGGGATTGCTGGGAAATAGGGGAGCTCTTTGTGGAGTCTTTTAAGGAACCTCCATATTGCTTTCCAAAGTGGCTGAACAAGTTTACACTCCCACCAACAATGTAGTAATGTTCACTTCTCTCCACATCCCCTCGAGCATCTGTTGTTATTAGAGTTCTTGATTATTGCCATTCTAACTGGGGTGAGGTTGTATCTCTATGTTGTTTTGATTTGCATTTCTTTTATGGCTAGAGAGGTTGAGCATTTCTTCATGTGTCTATTGGCAATCCTTCTTTTCTCTTCAGAGAAGTTTCTCTGTAAGTCTTTAGCCCACGTATTTATTGTGCAGTTGTTTCTTTGGAGATTTGTTATTGGGGGATTTAATTTTTTGAGTTTCAGGTATATTTTAGATATGAGGCCCTTATCCATTGTATGGCTAGTGAAGATCTTTTGCCAATCTGTGGGGTTTATGAATCGTGCTAGCTATGTGCTTGGCCATGCAGAAGCTCTGCAATTTTGTGCAATCCCATTTGTTCAACCTTTCTTTGAGTTGTGGTGTTTCTGGGTCTCTATTAAGAAAATTTCGCCCTGTGCCAAGGAGACCTAGGGTTTCTCCTATTCCATCTTGTAATGTTTTCAGATTGTCTACTTTGACTCCGAGGTCTTTGATCCATTTGGAGTTTATTCTGGTGCAGAATGGTATATAAGAATCTAGCTTTCATTTTCTACAAGCAGTTAACCAATTTTGCCAGCACCATATACTGAAGAGGCTGTCTTTCTTCCATTCTATTCTTTGAGCTCTGTTATCGAAGATTAGTTGGCTATAGGTCTGTATGTTCATTTCTGGGTTTTCAATTCAGTTCCATTGGTCCTGAGGTCTGTTCTTGTGCCAGTACAATGCTGTTTTGATTAATATGGCTTTGTAGTAGAGTTTGAAATTTGGTATTGATATTCCTCCAGTCCTGTTCTTTCTCTTGAGGATTGTTTTTGCTATTCGGGGTCTTTTACTGTACCATATATATTTTTGGATTGCCTCTTCTAATTCCTTGAAGACTGAGGTTGGTATATTGATAGGTATTGCATTTGGAGATAGCCCTCGGAAGTATGGCCATTTTCATGATCTTGATCTTTCAAATCCAGGAGCATGGAAGTTTTTGCCACTTCCTAAGTTCTGTTTTGATTTCCTTTTTCAGGTTTTCAAAGTTTTCATCATAGATGTCCTTCACTTCTTTGGTTAAATTAATTTCTAGGTATTTTATTTTTTGTGGGGCTAATACGAATGGAGTTGCTTTCCTAAATTCAGCCACACTTTTCTCATTGTTGGCATACAGAAAAGCCATTTTTGAGGGTTAATTTTATACCCTGCTACCTTGCCAAAATTTTGAATCAGCTTGAGTAATTTGAGAGTGGGGGCTGTGGGATTCTTTAAATACAAGATCATGTCATCTGCAAAGAGGGAGAGTTTTACTTCTTCTTTCCCTATTTGGATCCCCTTTATGTTTGCATCTAGTCTTATTTGTAGCTAGGCATTCTAATACTAGATTGAAGAGAAGTGGAGAGAGTGGACGTCCTTGTCTCGTTCCTGAGTTAAGAGGAAATAGTTTTAGTTTTTCACCACTAAATAGAATGCTGGCTGTTGGTTTGTCATATACAGTCTTTATTGTATTGAGGAATGTTCCATGGATTCCTAATTTTCCAGAACCTTCATCATAAAGGGGTGTTGGATCTTGTCAAATGCTTTTTCTGCATCTATTGAGATAACCATGTGGTTCTTATCCCTGCTCCTGTTGATGTGATGAATTATACTAATTGATTTCCGTATATTGAACCAGCTTTGCATCCCTGAAATGAATCCTGTTTGATCTTGGTGTATGATTTTTTGGATGAATTGTTGAAGTCGATTGGCCAAAATTTTATTGAGAAGTTTTTCATGAATGTTCATCCAAGAAATAGGTCTATGGTTCTCTTTCTTTGATAACACCCTGCCTGGTTTTGGGATGAGAGTTATGATGACTTCACAGAATGAGTTCGGTAGTGAACTTTCTCTTTCAATTTCATTGAAGAGTTGGAGGGTTATTAGTGTGAGCTCTGCTTTCAAGACTTTGTAGAATTCCTCAGTGAAACCATCTGGACCTGGGCTTTTCTTAGATGGGAGATCTCTTATTACTGTTTATATTTCAATGCTTGATATGGGCCTGTTAAGGTGATTTAACTTACCTTGGTTTAGTTTTGGTATGTCAGTATTTGCTAGGAAAAGGTCCATTTCTGCCAAGTTCTCAATCTTATTAGCATAAAGTTTTGAGAAGTATTTCCTTATAGTGTTCTGAATCTTGGTTGTTTCTCTGGTGATGCTTCCATTCTCATCTCTGGGTTTATTTATTTGGGTGTGTTCTTTTCTTTTTCTGATAAGATTTGCTAAGGGTCTGTCAATTTTGTTAATTTTTTCGAAGAACCAATGTTTTGTTGATTCTTTCTATGGCTTTTTTTGGATTCTAATTCATTTAT
The DNA here is from genome assembly GCF_019054845.1 of Dipodomys spectabilis. Classification (NCBI taxonomy): domain Eukaryota; kingdom Metazoa; phylum Chordata; class Mammalia; order Rodentia; family Heteromyidae; genus Dipodomys; species Dipodomys spectabilis. The sequence goes on along the minus strand of NW_024871184.1, from coordinate 2,870,449 downwards.
TTCGGATTAAATTTTAATTATTTCTTTCTGTCCATTGGGTAGGGGTTTATCCTGCTGCTCTTTTTCAAGGAGGCTCAGATGTCTCATTAAATTGTTGGTTTAAGATCTCTCCAATTTGTTGATGTAGGAACTCAGAGCTATAAACTTGCCTCTGACTACTGCCTTTGCTGTGTCCCAGAGGAGCTGGTAATTTGTGTGCTCATTTTTGTTGAATATCATGAACATTTGAATTTCATTTCTAATCTCTTCCATGATGCACTCATGATTCAGCAGTGTGTTGTTCAGCCTCCATGTGTTACACGGCTTTCTTTAGTGGCTTTTGGTGTTGACTCCTACTTTTAATCCCTTGTGGTCTGAGAGAATGCAAGGTATAACTTCAATGTATCTGAATTTGGACAAGTTTGCTTTGTGGCCTAAAATGTGGTCTATTTTGGAAAATATTCCATATGCTGCTGAGAAAAACGTGTATTCTGATGCTGCTGGGTAAAATCTTCGATAGATGTCTGTTAAATCTAGTTGATCTATGCAGTTGTTCAGATATGCAGGTTCTTTGTTGAGTTTTTGCCAAGTTGATCTATCTAGTGGGAATAGTGGTGTGTTAAAGTCCCCAACAATTAATGTCTTTGGACCTATGTGGGATTTGAGGGAAAGTTGGGTTTCTTGGATAAATTTGAGTGCTCCGTTGTTTGGTGAATAGATATTTAGAATTGTAATATCCTCCTGAAAGAGAACTCCCTTAATTAGTATGTAGCGACCATCTTTATCCTTTGTAAATAATTTTAGTTTGAGGTCTATTTTTTTATATTTTTATTTATTTATTTTTTTATATTTTATTTTATTTTTGTGAACATACTGTACAGAGGGGTTACAATTTCATGGGCAGGAAAATGCGTACATTTCTTATCAAGCATTGCAGCTAGTTTGAGGTTCTATTTTATCTGATATTAGGATTGCAACTCGTGCCTGTTTATGGGGACCGTTTGCTTGGTAGATTTTGTTCCAGCCTTTCACATTGAAATTGTGTTTGTTTTTATGGGCAAGATGTGACTACTGAAGGCAGCAGATAGAAGGTTCTTGCTTTTTAATCCAACTAGACAGTCTATGTCTCTTAATTGGAGAGTTAAGTCCGTTAATGTTGAGAGATAGAACTGAGAAGTATTTGGGAGTTCCTGCTATTTTATCCACCTTCTTGGGGGCTGTGGCAGTGGGATTCTTTCTATGGTTCTTGGATTTTCAGTTTGGATACGGTTTCTTGGACTTTTTTGAGGTCTTGTTGGTTTTCTATGTATAAGACATCTTTAAGAATCTTTTGTAGGGCTTGTTTGGTGGAGATATAGTGTTTCAGTTTTTCTTTGCTATGGAAGGTTTTTATTTGACCTTCATTTATGAAGGAGAGTTTAGCTGTGTACAGTTTTCTTGATTGATTGTTGTTTGTCTTAATGGCATGGCATACATCATTCCAGGCTCTTCTTGTTTTGATTGTCACTGCTGAGAAATCTGAGGTGATTCTAACTGGTTTCCCTTTATAGGTGATTGATCTTTTCTCTTTGACAGCTTTAAGGTTCTTTTCCTTGGTTTGAATTGTTCCTGTGAGGATTATAATGTGATGCTGGGTTGTCCTGTTCTGGTCTGGTCTATTTGGAGTTCTAAAAGCTTCTTGTATCTGAATAGGCTTATCCTTTTGCATGTTTGGGAAGTTCTCTGCTAGGATCCTGTTAAATAAATTTCCTAGAACATTAACTTCTGTTTCTAGGTGCTCCTCTACACCCATTATTCTCAGATTAGGCCTTCTGATGGTGTCTTCCAAATGTTGAATAGATCTATCATATTTCTTGGACTTTTCTTGGATGGTTGTATGCTCTTTCCCTATAATATCTAGGCTCTCTAAATGCCTAAAACTTCATAGAAACATAGTAAATATCATTGAATACTAGATACATGGCTTTGGCACTCTCTACTAATACGCATTTATTGGCATTCACCACCTGCCTATCCATTTATGGCTATTTTGGCCACCTCTGGGGCTTGATCTCAGTGCCTGCCAAGAATTTCATCCTGGAGTAAGAAGCCAAGTGTGACACCTGTTTTCCTTTTCTGGGAGAGTTCTGGGTGTCAGGCATGATGGAGAACAAGTCTACAAATCTAGCTGCTATGTGATAGTATGTTTAGGTGTCCTCACAGTCAGTAAAATAAAGGGTAAATAAATGAACAAAACAACAAATACAATGAATAACCACACCAAACATAATATAGACTGAACATCTCTATGGAAGTTCAATCCTATTTTTAAAATATATATAAGGTGTATGACTGGGGCATGAATTCAGGCCTAGGAAACAGGCCTGAATTTCTGGTCTTCAAGCATACTGAGCTTCCTCTTCCCCCACAGTGCAACATAGTTACCCAGTCCCTAAGTTCAAATCCAAGGCCTTGCAGACAAAAAATCGCACATTCCAAGCCAAGGGGATTCATTAGCATTTTTAATATTTTTTTTAAAGTTCACTTTGGCTTTATTTGAAACATTTTGATTTTATAACATGAGAGTTTTTCAAAAAAGAGGTTTAAACTTTTACATTTCAGCATAGCACATTGGTGTTTTTGACCATCTGCCATAAAGAGTGAGAATGAAAATGAGGATATCATTTCTCCCTTGAAGGTTGGGATAGTTGATGTTATTTCTTCTTTTTTCTTTTTCTTTTTTTTGTCGGTCGTGGGGCTTGAACTCTGGGCTTGGGTGCTGTCCCTGTGCTCTTCAGCTCAAGGCAAGCTCTCAAGCACTTGAGCCACAGCACCACTTCCAGTTTTCTAGAGGTTTATTGGAGGTAAGAGTCTCAGACTTTCCTCCCTGGCTGGCCTTGAGTCGCCTTCCTCAAATCTCAGCCTCCTGAGTAGCTAGGATTATAGGCATGAGCCACCCATGCCCGGCAGTTGATGTTATTTCTATTTAGAGTTATTTTTGTAATTATAAAATGTCTGCAATTGTGTCCTGTGAGTTTTCCTCAGTGCCTACCACGAAATAGACTAGGGGAGTCCTCATACCACCAAAGGTTGAGTTTCTGAATAAACACTCACTTCTGTGAGGACAGTAAGTACTTGTAAGCATTTTGGGAATAAACTGGATTATAAAATGAAAAACAAAAACATTGGTACTAAGATGTAGCTCAGCAGTGGAATAGTTGCCTAAAGAACATAAGACCCTGGAAGAAAAGTTTCCTAAAGCTTAGAATGTTACAATTTTGTATGAACAAAATTCTTTCCTTTTTTTTTTTTTTTTGTCGGTGGTGGGGCTTGAACTCTGGGATTGGGCATTATCCCTGTGCTCTTCAGCTCTTTGCGAGAACTTTACAGCGTGAGCCACATTGCCACTTCTGGTTTTCTAGAGGTTTATTGGAAGTAAGAGTCTCCTGGACTTTCCTACCCAGGCTTGCCTTGAACCGCCATCCTCAGATCTCAGTCTCCTGAGTAACTAGGATTTTAGGTGTGAGCCACTGACGCCTGGTGCGTGAACAAACATTTTAAGATTGATTCTAAAGAAAGAAACTTCGAACATACTTTTGTACAAATAATTTATTGGAGGTAAGAGTCTCCATTAGTGCCATGGTTAAGGCACTAATTCAGAAGTACTTTTTCATTGGCTAGTTTCTTAGTTTATTTATATATATACATTATTAATTTATATATACACATTATTAAAAACATAGCTTTGAAGTGTACCTAAGAACATATGTGCTCATGTAAAATTATACAAATGCACAAGCTTGATATTTTTTTCAGTTTGTTGGTACCATAAATTAGGTGGGATTTGTGTACTGTTGTTTTGTTCTCTGTTTTTGGAGGATTTCTCTCCCCTTTATCCCCCTACCCCCCTTTCCCCGCACTTGAACTCAGCTTGCTCTTTCTTGGCTTGGTTGTTTGTAGCTGATTTTCTACCACTTCAGCCATACCTGTAGACTGGCTTTTTGCCAGTTAATTGGAGATGTCATCTCTCAGGCTTTTCTGCCTGGATTGGCTTTGAAACTTCGTCTTCTAGTTCTCACCTCCTGAGTAGTTGGGATTACAGATGTGAGCCACTGGGGTGCCTAGGGATAAATTAATTTGGTTGATGTATTCTTTCTGTTTTTCTAAGCATGGGATGATCTACTATAGTATTTCAATGAATGTCCTGGGTCTGAAGTAAGATATATAATACATATGCAAATCTCTATAGTTCGAATGAGATGTAATCAATTTAATACATGTTATAAGTGTAATAATAGTCAATAAAATAATGAATGAATAATACAAAAAATAAAATAAATACACTCAAAGAAAATTGCAATAAACATAAGTATGTAGATATTAATCATTATTTCAAATGTGGATGAATATTACATTAACAGTGCTGGGGACTGAATTCAGGCCTAGGGAACAGGCCTGAATTGCTTGTCTTCCAAGAGGATGAGTTTCCCCATCCCCACCACCCCCAGTGAATTAGAGTTACCCAGACTCTGAGTTCAATTCCCAGGCCTGGCAGAAAAAAAGGGCACGAATTCCAAGCCAGGGAGCTTCATTAGTATTGTATGTATGCATATATGTATGTATGTATGTATGTATGTATGTATATAAATATAAATATAAATATATATATATATATATATATATATATATATATATATATATATATATATATATATATATATATATATCATGGGACTTGAACTCTGGCCTTGAGAGCTGTCCTTGTGCTCTTCATCTCAAGGCGAGCGCTATAATGCTTGAGCCACAGCACCACTTCTGGTTTTCTAGTAGTTTATTGGAGATAAGTGTCTCACAGACTTTCCTGCCTGAGGGCTTTGTTCAGATCTCAGCGTCCTGAATTGCTAAGGTTACAGGCGTGAACCATAGCCAGTGCCAGGCTATTTTTAATATTTTTAAATTATTTATTTATTTATTTATTTTTATTTTTATTTTTTGCTCAGCATGAGGCTTGAACTGATATCATGGCAACTCTGCCTCAGCTAACATCACCCTAGGCTGGGATGGTGCAGCCTCTGGACACACAGCCCATCCTGGGATACTAGGCCTCGGGGGCTGACAGGAAAACAAAATAAAAATGGCACCAAAAAAAGCCAGGAACCCCCACAGATGGCAGTTTCTTGGTTTTCCTTCGTTGCATGGTGACCATCCTGGGTCCAAATAACACTGCTGCAACCTATAGGTCATCTGGCATTGCTGAAGGCTGACAGGCTATCAGCTAAGCCATAGGCCAACCTGCACACCTAGGCCCTGAGTTTGAATCCCAGTCATGCTACTTACAAAGGGCTGGAGAGCCTAAGAAACTATTGCCTGTCAATAGGAACACCAGAGAAATGTGATCAATGTCATGGTTGGATGAGTAGTTCATCAATCAGTCTAGTATAAATTTAGACCCAATAATCACAGAACACAGATTGATTTTAATTCATAGTTTATTATGCATTAAAAGAATACTATTCATTAAATGGAGTCCTCACTAAAGACCTGAGAATCTGTATGAACATAGTATATGTCATTTAATTCCACATAGACATCACTGGCAGTATCAAAATATCTAAATATATATTTATCTGTATACCATCATCTGCATAGAAAGGTACTGCTATTATGGCCAAACCTGTGGCTCCATCCTAGGTCCTGGGATCCATTTGGCAGCTGAATGGGCTAGAGGCTGCCATGCTGACACTCACCCATTCATGAATTGGGACTTCTAGGCCCTCAGTTCAGGTACCAGCATTGCAAAAAATTTCATCTCGGAGTAAGATTCCAAGTGAGACACCTGTTTTCCATTTCTGTGCAAATGCTGGGTGTCAGGTATGGTGTACATAATATGTGTGCAAAGCTACATGTTACGGAATAGATTGGAATAAATGTAATAAATGATATAGGTGTACTCACAGTCCATAAAATAAAGGTTAATTCAATCAATCAATAATACTATATCACTCCAACAAACACGATACAGACTGAATATATAGATGTAAATATAAATCACATATTTAAAATGTCTATAAATGTTACATTTTTCGGGCTGGTGCTTGAATTCAGGCCTAGGAAAGAGTTGAGAAGTTCATGCATGATTCACATAGGAAATGATAGGCAAGACCTCTGGCACAACAATTATTTTTCATTAAGACTTCACGAAATGTGACAATAATAATTACATTCAGGAAATCGAGGCATTGGGAAAGATCCAAGAATTGGTAGTCACGTGGCAGACAGAATTCGAACAAAGCTTGCCACATCTTCTCTATACAAATAGGTATTTATTAGCATACTAGCTTCAGCTTTTGAATGGATGAATATGGTGCACAAACCCCACCCTGGAGCTCAATATCAGGTCCTGGGTAGGGCCTAGATACTTAATAGCTCAAAGATGGTGTGCTCATATGGACCCATTAGAAAGTTAGGCCTGCTAGGCCTGGAGTTCAACTCCCAGCAATGGCAAAAGGTTCATCCTGATGTGAGAAACTAATCCTTACAGCTGTTTTCCTGTCCTGTGAAAGTCCTGGGCCTCATCAAGGATGGAGAATGCTATATAAGCAATTCCATAGCCATGGGAATAAGTTGTCATCCATGGCAGCACAGTTATACATGCCACCATACTCAATAAAATACAAAATACATCCATGAATAAAACTCAAAATTAAAAAATAACTACATTGAAAGCAAGATGCATACCACACCTGTATATAAATAAAGATCCTATGTTTAAAAGAGGTAGGCTTGATATTTTGTCCACTGCTGGGGCTTCAAATCAGGCCCTGGACCAGGCCTCACATTCTAGTCTTCAGGGATGATGAGCTTCCCCTTCCCCCACAGTGTAACCGGGTTACCCAGATCTGAGTTCAAATCCCAAGCCTGACAAAAGATTCATCCTGATGTCAGAAGCCAGTCTTTACACCTGTTTTCCTCTCCTATGGAAGTCCTGGGTCTCAGCTAGGATGGAGAATGAAAGCATAGGCAACCCTATAACCATGGGAACAGGTCATCATACATGTCAGCAGAGTTATACCTGTCACCATACTCAGTAAAAAACACAATACCTCCATGTATTAGACACAAAATAAGGAGAAGGATTGCACCAAACGTAAGATGCTATCCACACATATATGTCAATACATACCCTATGTTTCAATTATGAATTTATGCCTGTTTATGACTTAGCTCCTTAGTTACTCACAGGCCGGTGCCCTCACCTTGACTCTTTCGCCAATTGGGCCTGCTAGGCTCTCAGTTCAAATCCCAACACTGCCAAAATATGAATCCTGATGTGAGAAGCCCGTTGATCCACCTGTTTTCCTGTCTGGAGAATGTCCTGAGTCTCAGCTAGGATGGAGAAGGTGTAGGAAACTCTATAAATATGGGAATAGGTTGCCATCCATGTCAGCACAGTTATATCTGTCATCATATGCAATAAACTACAAAATGCATCCCTGACTAAGACACACAATAAAAAGAACAACTACACTGAAAACATGATGCATTCCACACATGTATGTGAATAGAGATCCTATGTGTAACATAGGTGGGCATATGATTTTTGCCTGAGCTGGGGCTTCAATTCAGGCCCTGGGACCAGGCCTGACTTTGTAGTCTTCAACGATAATGTTCTCCTTCCTCCACAGTGCAACAGAATTCCCCAGACCTGAATTCACATCCCAGCTCTGGCAGTAAAATTCTTAGCTAGGGTGCTTCATTCATCATTTTTCAATTTTTAAATATTTTTTTTGCCAGACTTGGGGCTTGAACTCAAGTTGTGGCAACTCTGCCTCAGGTCTGATCATCCTAAGCTGCAGCCTCTGGACCCACAGCCCATCCTCGGATCCTAGGACCCCAGGGTTTGTAGGAAAAAATAAAAAGCTGGAGGAGAAAAAAGCGGCAGGAAGTTCCACCTGGCGCTTTTAGGTTTATTTTCATTTGAATGTTGACCATGGTGAGACCGAATCTGGTGGACTGCAGATTGAAGGTGACCTGGTGTGGCTGAAGGCCTGCTGGCTATCGGGGGAGCCACAGGACGACCGGGCAACGGAGGCCCCGATGTCGAATCCTGGTCAGCCATCCTACATTGAGGGAATGGCAGGAGTTCCTGAGATACTCAATTCCTGACCTAGGAAGAGCCGTGAAATGTGATCAATCTCTTTCTTGAATGAGTAGTTCCTGAGGATTCGAGTAGGAAATGATAGTCAAGACTCATGGGGTATCGATTATTTTTAGTGAAGAATTGATGAAGTGTGACCATAATCATCACAGTCATTAAATAGAGGCATTGGGGAAGATTCAAGAATCTGTAGTCACAGGGTAGATTGGATTCCATCATAGGTCACCATCTCTCCTACTCTATACAGATAGGTACTTATTTGCTTGCTACCTTCAGCTTATGAATGGATGACTATTGTGCTTCCCCTGCCTTACCCCTGGGACTCGATCTCAGGTCCTGGGAATGGCCTAGCTCCTTAGTGGCTCACAGGCTGGTGTGCTTACCCATTTGCCTATTGGGCCTGCTAGGTGCTAAGTTCAGATCCCAGCAGTGCCAAAATATTCATCCTGTCAGAAGCCAGACGTTGCACCTGTTTTCCTTTCCTGTGTGAGTCCTGGGTTTCAGCTAGGATGGAGAATGCATAGGCCACCCTGTGGCCATGGGAAAAGGTTGTCATCCATGTCAGCCCAGTTACACCTGTCATATATACTCAAGAACATACATAATACATCCATGAATGGCATGCAAAATAGAGAGGATAACTACGCTCAATTCATGAGGCAGTCCACACACGGATGTGAATATACATCTTATGTTTCAATGATGCATTGAGGACTCTTGTGGCCTCCCTGGGGCTTGATCTCAGCTCCTGGGAACAGCCCAGCTCCTTAGTGGCTCACAGGCTGGTTTGTTCATGTGTACCTATTGGGCAGTTGGGCCTCCTAGGCACCGAGTTCGAATCACAGCACTTCCAAAAATTCACTCTGATGTGAGAAACCATTCGGTGCACCTGTTCTTCTGTGCTGTGCAAGTTCTGGGTCGCAGCTAGGATGGAAAATGCATAGGCAACTCTATACTTATGAGAATAGCTTGTTATACAGTTCACCACAGTTATATCTGTCATCCTATACTCAAGAAAATATACAATACATCAATGAGTAAGACACCAGATAAAGACAATGACTACACCGAACCCAAGATGCCTCCCACCCATGTATGGAACTAGAGATCCTCTGTTTAAATTTTAAATTTATGACTACTATAGTGTCCACCGGGGCTTGATCTCAGGTCCCAGGAAAGACCTAGATGCTTAGTGGCTCATGTGCTGGTGTGCTCACCATGACTCATCCACCACTTGAGCCTGCTAGGCCTTGAGTTCAAATCCCAGCACTACCAAAAGATTCATCCTGATATGAGAAGCCAATGGTTGCACCTGTTTTCCTATGCTATGAAAGTCCTGGGTCTCAACTAGAATGGAGTATGTCATATAGGCAACTCTATACTCATGGGAATTGGTTGCTAGCCATGTCAGGATAGTTATAACTGTTATCACACTTAGTAAAATACATATTGCATCCATGAATAAGACACGAAATCAAGAGAATGAGTACACTGAATGCAAGATGCCGCCCACCCATGTATGGAAATATAGCTCCTGTCTTTAAATTATGAATTCATGAGTATATTGACACCCGCGGGGCATGAGCTCAGGTCCTGTGAACAGCCTAGCACCTTAGTGGCTCACAGGCTGGTGTGCTCACCTTGACCCATTCCCCAATTCTGCTTGCTAAGCTCTGAGTTCAAACCCCAGCAGAGCCAAGAGATTCATCCTGATGTGAGAAACTAATGGATCCACATGATTTTCTGTCCTGTGAAGGTCCTGGGCCTCATCGAGGATGGAGAATGCTATATAGGCAACTCTATAGCCATGGGAATAGGTTGTCATCCATAGTAGCACAGATATACCTGCCACCATACTCAATAAAATACAAAATACATCCATGAATAAGACTCAAAATTAAAAGCAAGATGCATACCACACCTGTACATAAATAGAGATCCTATGTTTAAAAGAGGTAGGCTTGTTATTTTGTCCAGTGCTGGGGCTTCAAATCAGGCCCTGGACCAGGCCTGACATTCTAGTCTTCAGGGATGATGAGCTTCCCCTTCCACCACAGGGCAACGGGGTTACCTAGATCTGAGTTCAAATCCCAGACCTGACAAAAGATTCATCCTGATGTCAGAAGCCAGTTATTGTGCCTGATTTCCTCTAATGTGGAAGCCCTGGGTCTCAGCTAGGATGGAGAATGAAAGCATAGGCAATCCTATAACCATAGGAACAGGTTGTCATCCATATCAGTACAGTTGTATCTGTCACCATACTCAGTAAAATTCACAATACCATCATGAATTAGACACAAATTAAGGAGAAGAAATGCACCGAATGCAAGATGCTTCCCACATATATATGTCAATACAGATCTTATGTTTCAAGTATGAATTTATGCCTATCCTGGCCCTCCCTGGGGCTCATTGTCAGGTCCTAGGAACGGCCTAGCTCCTCAATTGCTCACATGCTGGTGTGCTCACCTTGATTCTTTCACCAATTGGGCCTGCTAGGCTCTCAGTTCAAATCCCAACACTGACAAAAGCAGAATCCTGATGTGAGAACCTATAGGTCCACCTGTTTTCCTGTCCTGTGAAAGTCCTTAGTTTCAGCTGGCATGGAGAAGACATAGGCAACTCCATGGACATGGGAATAGGTTGTCATCCATGTCAGCACAGTTATATCTGTCATCATACTCAATAAAATACAAAATGCATCCCTGGCTAAGACACACAATTAAAAAAACTATGATGCATTCCACACATGTATGTAAATAGAGACCCTATGTGTAAAATAGTTGGGCATATGATTTTTGGCAGTGCTAGGGCTTCAATTCAGGCCCTGGGACCAGTTCTGACCTTGTAGTCTCCAAAGATGGTTAGCTTCCCCTTCCCCAACAGCGCAACAGAGTTACCCAGACCTGAGTTCAAATCTCAGCTCTGGCAGTAAAATGGTGCGAATTCTGCACTAGGATGCTTCATTCGTGTGTGTGTGTGTGTGTGTGTGTGTGTGTGTGTGTGTATACATATTCATATATATATATGAATGTGTATATATATATACACACACATTCATATATATATGCCTTACCTCTGACCATCCTATGCTGTGGCCTCTGGACCTACAGCCCATCCTCGAATCCTAGGACCCCAGGGCTTGCAGGAAAAAAGAAAGCTGTGAGGGCAAAAAAAGTGGTGGGAAGTTCCACCTGGTGCTTTTACGTTCATTTTCCTTTGTACGGTGACCATGGTGCATCTGAACCCGGCGACCTACAGAGTGAAGGTTACCTGGAGTGGCTGAAGGCCTGCAGCTGTTGGGGAAGCCCCAGGCCATCCAGGCAAAAAGGCCCAGAGGTCGAATCCCGGTCATCTCCCCTACATTGAGGGATTGGCATGAGATCCTGAGATACTTGTTTCCAGATCTAGGAAGAGTTGTGGAATGTGATCAATATCATGCTTGAATGAGTAGTTCTTGCAGGATGTGAGTAAGAAATGATAGGCAAGATTCCTGAGGTACCGATTATTTTTAATGAAGAATTGATGAAGCGTGACCATAATCATCACAATCATGAAATGGAGGCATCGGGAAAGATCCAAGAATCAGTACTCACAAGGTAGAGTGGATTCCATCACAGGTCGCCATCTCTCCTACTCTAAACAAATATGCGTACTATCTTCAGCTTATGAATGGATGACTATTGTGCTCTCCACCTGCCCTACCCCCAGGGCTCAATCTCAGGTCCTGGGAACAGCCTAGTTCCTTAGATGCTCACATCATGGTGTCCTCACCTTGACCCTTTCTCCAATTGAGCCTGCTAGGCTCTGAGTTCAAATCCCAACACTGCCAAAATAGGAATGCAGGTGTGAGAATCCAATCTGTCCACCTGTTTCCTGTCTGTGAGAGTTCTGGGTCTCAGCAACTCTATAGACATGGGAATAGATTGTCATCCATGCTAGCACAGTTATATCTTTCATCATGCTCAATAAAAAAAAATGCATCCATGACTAAGACACACAATAAAAAGAATAATTGTACTGAACAAATGTATGTGACTAGAGATCCTATGTTTAAAATAGATAGGCATATGATTTTTGCCAGTGCTGGGGCTTCAATTTAGTCCCTGGGAGCAGGCCTGACCTTGTAGTCTTCAAGGATGGTAAGCTTCCCCTTCCCCACAGTGCTATAGTGTTACCTAGACCTGAGTTGGAATCTGAGCTGTGGCAGAAAAATGGTGCAAATTCTGAACTAGGGTGCTTTATTAGTTTTTAGGTTTTTTTTTTTTTTGCTAATCAAAGGATTTGAACTCACTTCATGGCAACCCTGTCTCAGCTTTGATCACTTTAGGCTGGTGGGCTGCCACAGGCCCATAGTCGACCCTATGATCCTAGGCCCTGAAGCCTTGCAGGAGTAAAAAAAAAAAAAACCCACACAGAAAAATAGCCACAGGATGGATTTTTTACATTTTCTTCTTTGCATGGTGACCAACCTGGGTCCAAATTACATGGCTACAAAGGGTACTTCACTTTGCATTGGCCGCGGCTAGCAGACTATTGGGGAAGCCACAGGCCTGTATGTCATCATAGGCCCTGATTTTGAATCCTGGTCCTGATACCTACCAATGGGGGAACTTCCCAAGAGACTCGTTCCTATGCATGGAAATAACGATGGAATGTGAGCAAACTTATGATTAAATGAGAAGTTTCTGCGGGCATCATTCTAGTCTAAAATTATGTGCAATGATCCTAGGATGTTAATTGATTTTAATGAATGGTTTATTAAGCATGAAAACAATACTATTCCTTCAATGGAGTCATAATAAATACCTAAGAGTTGGTAAGAATGTAGTTGATGTCATTGAATCCTAGGTAGATGACTCTGGAATTCTTTACAAATATATATTTATTGATATATACCACCTGCCTATCCATGTGCGGCTATATATATTTATTGATATATACCACCTGCCTATCCATGTACGGCTATTTTGTCCACCCCTGCGGCTCAATCTCAGGGTCTGGGAACTGACTGGCAGCTTCCTTGGCTAGAGGTTGCCGTGTTGACACACTCATTCATGAATTGGGTCTGCTAGGACTTGAGTTCAGATCCCAGCACTGCAAACAATTGGATCATGGAGTAAGAAGCCGAGTGTGACACCTGTTTTCCTTTTCTCTGAGAGTCCTTGGTGTCAGACATGATGGAGAACACGTCTACAAATTTAGATACTATGTGATGGGATGTCATCAATATAATAAATGGAATGTGTGTCATCACAGTCAACAAACGGTAAGTAAATGAATAAAACAAAAATACAATCAATAACCACAATATGGACTGAATATCTATATGTAAGTACAAATCCTATCTTTATAATGTATATAAACAGTATGTTTTCCAGGGCTGGGGCTTGAATTCAGGCCTAGGGACCAGGCCCAACTTTCTTGTCTTCAAACATGGTGAGCTTCCCCTTTATCCACAGTGCTGCAGAGTTTCCCAAATCCTGAGTTCAAATCCAAATTAGAAAAGATGGCGAGAATTGCAAGCCAGGGACTAAATTTGTGGGGGGGACACCTGAGACACAGTCCGGGACGAAGGAGCCAGACGCAGCGGACGAGCGGATTCTACTCAACACCAGCAAGAACCGACAAGGAGCGGACAACTTCATCCTGCACTTTGCAGATCAGAGACAACCCGGGATCCAAGACTCGGCGTGAGTAGAAGCCCGACTTCCTCACTCCTTCTCAGGGAGCAGTGGAGGGAAGGCCACCCCTCCCCCCCCAGCACTGGTGATCTCCATCTTGGATACCGACAAAGCTCGGAGGAGCGGCTAGCTCCAGCTCAGGCCTTGGAATAAAACTAGTCATTTAGCAGGTCACAAAAACTTAACGGCGAAGTGACCTCACAGACTCAGTTCCATCCAGGGAAAAGTCACCCAGCTCAGGCGCCAGCCATTGGAGTGGCTCTCCTCACCGGGTAACCAGAGCCAGAGGCTGCCCCTCCCTCTAGCAGCCACCACAATCAATTGAAAAACAGAAACCCTGAGAATGGCTCCAGGCTGGGTGCTGTGAGTTTTTTTCACAAAATAGCCCCAGGGAAAAGCTACTGTTTGTTGAAAGGCCTCAACTCTACCCAGAACCTAGCCTCATCACTGCATCCCCCTCTTTTGTGATTCTCAAAGCAGATCACCCTCCCAGTAAACTAACCTGGGAGGGGGATCTCAAAATCTTGGGTAAAGCAGAGCATTTTTCTGCCTGTTCCAACAAACTGACTTAAGAAACCAATCAAGCCACAGGACCTCAAGCTGACCAGAGACTCCAACCAGACTCTGGTTACAGACAAAAGGGAGATACAGGACTCTTCCCACCCCTCCCAAAAAAAAAAAAAATCAAAATCAAAGAACTTTTTTTTTTTTCTTCTTCTTCTTTTCTTTTTTTCTTTTTTTTGTTTTGTTTTTTTTTCGTTTTTTGTTACCTTATATATATAAAAAATTTTTTTTGCTTTTCTAAAACTTTTATTAATCTTTAATTTTTGCCTCTTCTGAAAAAATAATTGTTTTCCATTAACTTTTTTTTTCTCCTCTTATAATTTTTATTTTAGGAATACGTGAATGTGTGTTTTCCTTTCTTTTCTTGTCTTCTTTCTCTTTTTCTTTCATTCTTAATTATCTTTTTGTTTTTTGTCTAGCTCTACTGAACTTCTGATCTTTTCTTCTCACTTCCCTATCCTTTCCATCTTTTCCTCTTTGTTCTTCTTTATGTGACTTAACTCTTGTCCTGCACATCCTCAGATAAACCCATAGTTAACCAGTAGACTCTATCCCCCATTGTGTACACACTTAATCCACAAACTTATTACTCAATTCAAAACCTCTGAGACTTAAATTCATTAATAGCAGTACTACCTCTTTATAGCTATATAATATTTTAAGCATTTTTTAAAAGTTTTTCACATCTCCTCTATGTCCCTCCTTTTCTCTCAACATATTCATATTCCTCTATAAATAGATGGTCTTTTAATCTCTAAAATAACATTAAGTTTTACGTTTCTATTTCTTTTCTGGTCTCTTTTCATTCCCCTTTCCCTTTCTTCTTTTTCTCTCTCTCTCTACTTGCATCCTACCCAACCTATTTCCTGCATTGTGATTAGGACATAGTTAACTCTCCCTGTGCCTCCCCACACCAATCTATTCCTATTTTTTACCCACATCTCTCACTAACCCTAATAATTTCTGGTTATCCAAATTCTTCTCTGTGGTTCGAAGCCCTTTAACTTATAGTTGTTTGATGTCGAATAGATGTATCTGTTGAACTAGATTGTATCTGTAGACTATTGACTGTACAAATGCAAACTTTGGTTGATGGTTGCCTTAAGATAGTGTTCTAGCACAAAACTGGTGCTATCTTCATCTCAAATGGGCAGAGTAAGCCGGAAAAACACAAGAAAAATGGCAAATTCGGGTAT
Source organism: Dipodomys spectabilis (assembly GCF_019054845.1). Classification (NCBI taxonomy): domain Eukaryota; kingdom Metazoa; phylum Chordata; class Mammalia; order Rodentia; family Heteromyidae; genus Dipodomys; species Dipodomys spectabilis. Next base: position 2,854,889 of record NW_024871184.1, on the reverse strand, counting down.
CTCAATTCCCAATCTTGATAATCAGGGGTTAGAACAGATAATGAATAATCCAGAGGAGAGTTCCCAAACAGCTCTACAAACACTGCTGGCAAACATGATAAATAAAAAGTTTGACAACGTACAAAGGACTCTGTATGAGCGTGATAGGGAGAGAGAGGAGGCATCCCAGAAGTTTATACAGGAATATCATAAGCGTGAGGAAGCTACTCAAAAACTGATACAGGATTTGCGTGAACAACTTGAGAATAATCAAAGAGAAAGGGAGGAATGGCGTGAGCAGGCTGAGAACACTCAAAGAGATCTGCAGGAATCCCACGAACGGGAGGAAGCTAATCGAAGAGTAATACAGGAATTGAGAGACCAGGTAGCGAACACACAAAGATCACTAAAGGCATTCATGGAATCCATTAACAAAGAGCTGAAGGAAGTCAGGGAGACCACAAAGGGAATGCTGAATGGAACCCAACAGAAGGAATGGGAGTCCAAAGAAACCATAACCAATCAACTAAGTGATTTGAGGAGAAACACTGAACACCAAATTAAGGAAGTAAAGAAATTCATACAAGACCTAAAACAGAGCTTCAACAAAGAACTTGAAGCCATCAAAGCTGACCAACTAGAAGGAAAAGAGATAAAAAACAAAGTAGAGAGTCTTGACAGCAGGTTAGACCATGCAGAAGATCGAAACTCAGGGATTGAAGACAGCCTAGATATTATAGAGAAAGAACATACAACCATCCAAGACAAGTCCAAGAAATATGATAGATCTATCCAACACCTGGAAGACACCATCAGAAGGCCTAATCTAAGGATAATGGGTGTAGAGGAGCACCTAGAAACAGAAGTTAATGGTCTAGGAAATTTGTTTAACAGGATCCTAGCAGAGAACTTCCCAAACATACAAAAAGATAGGCCTATTCAGATACAAGAAGCTTTTAGAACCCCAAATAGACCAGACCAGAATAGGACATCCCACTGCCACATTATAATCCACACAGGATCAACTCAGAACAAGGAAAAGATCCTTAAAGCTGTCAGAGAGAAAAGGGTAATCACTTATAAAGGGAAACCAATTAGAATCACCTCAGATTTCTCAGCAGAGACAATCAAAGCAAGAAGAGCCTGGAATGATGTATGCCATGCCCTAAAAACAAACAACTATCAACCAAGAATACTGTACCCAGCTAAACTCTCCTTCATAACTGAAGGCCAAATAAAAACCTTCCATAGCAAAGAAAAATTGAAACAATACATCTCCACCAAACCAGCCCTACAAAAGATTCTTAAAGATGTCCTACACATAGAAAACCAACAAGACCGCAATAAAGGCCAAGAAGCTGCACCCAAACTGAGAATCCAAGAACCATAGGAAGAACCCAGTTTTCACAGCCCCCAAGAAGGTAGATAACATGGCAGGAACTCCCAAATACCTCTCAGTCCTATCTCTTAATGTTAACGGACTGAACTCTCCAATTAAGCGACATAGACTGTCTAGTTGGATTAAAAAACAAGACCCTTCTGTCTGCTGCCTGCAGGAGTCACATCTTGCCCGTAAAAACAAACACATTTTCAATGTTAAAGGCTTGAACAAAATCTACCAAGCAAACGGACCGCATAAACAGGTGGGAGTTGCAATCCTAATATCAGATAAAATAGACTTCAAATTAAAATTCGTGAAAAGAGATAAAGAAGGTCGCTCCATACTAATTAAAGGATCTCTCCTTCAGGAGGATATTACAATTCTAAATATCTATTCGCCAAACAATGGAGCACCCAAATTTATCAAAGAAACACTACTTTCCCTCAAATCCCATATAGATCCAAAGACATTAATTGTTGGGGATTTTAACACACCACTCTCCCCACTAGATAGATCAACTCGGCAAAAACTCAACAGAGAAACCGCAGATCTAAACAGCTGCATAGATCAACTAGACTTAACAGACATTTACCGAACATTTCACCCAGCAGCATCGGAATACACGTTTTTCTCAGCACCACATGGAACGTTTTCTAAAATAGACCACATTTTAGGCCACAAAGCAAACTTGTCTAAATTCAGAAACATTGAAGTTATACCTTGCATTCTCTCTGACCACAAGGGAATAAAATTAGAACTCAACACCAAAAGCCACCAAAGAAAGTCCGGTATCACATGGAGGCTGAACAACACACTGCTGAATCATGAGTGGGTCATGGAAGAGATTAGAAAGGAAATTCAAATGTTCATGCTATTCAATAAAAATGAACACACAAAATACCAGCTCCTCTGGGACACAGCAAAGGCAGTACTCAGAGGCAAGTTTATAGCTCTGAGCTCCTACATCAACAAATTGGAGAGATCTGAAACTAACAATTTAATGACACATCCAAACCTCCTTGAAAAAGAGCAGCAAGATAAACCCCAATCCAGTAGACGGAAAGAAATAATCAAAATTAAATCAGAATTAAATGAATTAGAATCCAAAAAAACTATAGAAAGAATCAACAAAACAAAGAGTTGGTTCTTCGAAAAACTTAACAAAATTGACAGACCCTTAGCAAATCTTATCAGAAAAAGAAGAGAACACACCCAAATTAATAAACTCAGAGATGAGAATGGAAACATCACCACGGAAACAACCAAGATTCAGAACATTATAAGGGAATACTTCTCAAAACTTTATGCTAATAAGTTTGAGAAGTTGACAGAAATTGACCTCTTCCTAGCAAATATTGACATGCCAAAACTAAACCAAGATGAGTTAAACTATCTTAACAGGCCCATATCAAGCATTGAAATAGAAACAGCAATAAGAGACCTCCCAGCTAAGAAAAGTCCAGGACCAGATGGTTTTACAGCGGAATTTTACAAGGCCTTCAAAGCAGAGCTCACACCAATTCTCCTCCAACTCTTCAATGAAATTGAAAGAGAAAGCTCACTACCGAACACATTCTATGAAGCCATCATAACCCTCATCCCAAAACCAGGCAGGGACTCATCAAAGAAAGAGAACTATAGACCCATTTCTTTGATGAACATTGATGCAAAACTTCTCAACAAAATTTTGGCCAACCGACTTCAACAATTCATCCAAAAAATCATACACCACGATCAAACAGGATTCATTTCAGGGATGCAAAGCAGGTTCAATATACGCAAATCAATTAATATTATTCATCACATCAACAGGAGCAAGAATAAGAACCACATGGTTATCTCAATAGATGCAGAAAAAGCATTTGACAAGATCCAACACCCCTTCCTGATGAAGGTTTTGGAAAAATTAGGAATCCATGGAACATTCCTCAATACAATAAAGGCTGTATATGACAAACCTACAGCCAGCATTATACTCGATGGTGAAAAACTAAAGCCATTTCCTCTTAACTCAGGAACAAGACAAGGATGACCACTCTCTCCACTTCTCTTCAATCTAGTATTAGAATGCCTAGCTACAGCAATAAGACAAGATGCAGACATAAAGGGGATCCAAATAGGGAAAGAAGAAATAAAACTCTCCCTCTTTGCAGATGACATGATCTTATATTTAAAGAATCCCATAGACTCCACTCCCAAATTACTCAAGCTGATTCAAAACTTTGGCAAAGTAGCAGGTTATAAAATTAACCCCCCAAAATCAATGGCTTTTCTGTATGCCAACAATGAGAAAAGTGTGGCTGAAATTAGGAAAGAAACTCCATTTGTAATAGCCCCACAAAAAATAAAATACCTAGGAATTAACTTAACCAAAGAAGTGAAGGACCTCTATGATGAAAACTTAAAATCTTGAAAAAGGAAATCAACACAGAACTTAAAAAATGGCAAAACCTCCCATGCTCCTGGATTGGAAAGATTAACATTGTGAAAATGGCAATACTTCGCAAGGCTATCTACAAATTCAATGCAATACCTATCAAAATTCCACCCTCATTCTTCAAGGAAATAGAAGAGGCAATTCAAAAATTCATATGGAACAATAAAAGACCCCCAATAGCAAAAACGCTCCTCAACGGAAAGAACACTGCTGGAGGAATATCAATACCAAATTTCAAACTCTACTATAAAGCCATAGCAATCAAAACAGCTTGGTATTGGCATAAGAACAGACCTCAGGACCAATGGAATAGAATTGAAAACCCAGAAATGAACCTACAGACCTATAGCCATCTAATCTTTGATAAGGGAGCTAAAACAATAGAATGGAAGACAGACAGCCTCTTCAGTAAATGGTGCTGGCAAAACTGGTTAACTACATGTAGAAAACTAAAGCTAGATCCTTATATATCACCCTGCACCAGAATCAACTCCAAATGGATCAAAGACCTTGAACTCAAAGCAGACACTCTGAAAACATTACAGGATGGAATAGGAGAAACCCTGGGTCTCCTTGGCTCAGGCCGAAATTTTCTGAATAGAGACCCGGAAACACAACAAATCAAAGAAAGGCTGGACAAATGGGATTGTATAAGGTTGCAGAGCTTCTGCAGGGCAAATGACATAGCTAGCAAGATCAATAGAAAGCCCACGGACTGGGAGAAGATCTTTACTAGCCATACAACGGACAAGGGTCTCATATCTAAAATATACTTGGAACTCAAAAAATTAAACCACCAAACAACAAATCCTCAAAGAAACAACTGCCCAATAAGTAAGTGGGCGAAAGACTTAAAGAGAAGCTTCTCTGACGAAGAAAGAAGGATGGCCAATAGACACATGAAGAAATGTTCAACATCCCTAGCCATAAAAGAAATGCAAATCAAAACAACATTGAGATATCACCTCACTCCAGTTAGAACAGCAAAAATCAAGAACTCTAACAACAACACATGCTGGAGGGGATGTGGACAGGAAGGAACCTTACTTCATTGTTGGTGGGAATGTAAACTTGTTCAACCACTTTGGAAAGCGGTATGGAGGTTCCTCAAAAGACTCCACATAGAGCTCCCCAATGACCCAGCAATCCCACTTTTGGGCATTTACCCAAATGATCACAAACAAGGCCACACTAAAGCTACCAGCACAACTATGTTTATTGCAGCATTATTTACCATAGCTAAGATATGGAACCAACCCAGATGCCCCTCAGTAGATGAATGGATCAAGAAGATGTGGTATATATACACAATGGAATTCTATGCCTCCATCAGAAAGAATGACATTTCCCCATTTGTTAGGAAATGGAAAGGCTTGGAAAAAATTATATTAAGTGAAGTAAGCCAGGCCCAAAGAAACATAGGTCCCATGGTTTCCCTTATTTGCAATATCTAGTATAGGTATGAGTCAAGCGGAAAAAGTCAGAGAATGTGATGTTAGGAAAACGAACCCTCAAATATGTATTTTAATGTTTTTGTTTCTTTCATGCATGTGTTTCTAACGCATTTATAAGATTATTTCTTTGTTGCTTTGTATGTCCCTCCCCCACAGTGTAACCCCCGCTTTCACTATATTTGATGTCAGTATAACATGTGGAGGAGACGGGGACAAACAAGTCGTTTAAGGATTCAGGTGGACCTGTTGCAACAATGAGAAGTACAAAATGTCATGTCAAAACCAGCTTTACAATGTCGGTGGGGGGGGGAGGGGGGTATGATTGGGTGGGGGGGAGCGGGGAGGCTGGGAAGGGAGGTGAAGGGTAAACAAAGGAGGACGCTGCAATGCTTGGTAAGAAATGTATGCATTATCCTGCCCATGTAATTGTAACCCCTCTGTACAGTATGTTCTCAAATAAAATAAAATTAAATTAAAAAAATTAAAAAAAACAAAAATTTGTGGGGGGGGGGAAGGGGTTTTTTGTTTTGTTTTGTTTTGTAAAGCAAGGTCTTAAACTCAGATCATGGCACTCTGCCTCAGCTTCTATCACCCTAGGCTGTTGTGCAGCCACTGGAGCCACAGCTGATCCTGGGATCCTAGACCTCCAGGCCTTGTGCTGGGAAAAAATATGCACAGAAAAAAAGTGGCAGAGCCGGGCGCCGATGGCTCACACCTGTAATCCTAGTACTCAGGAGGCTGAGATTTGAGTATCTTGGTTCAAAGCCAGGAAAGTCCATGATACACTTGTCTCCAAGAAACCCCTAGAAAACTGGAAGTGGCGCTGTGACTCAAGCGGTACAGTGCTTGCCTTTAGCTGAAGACCACAGGCACAGCGCCCAGGCCCAGAGTTCAAGCCCTATGACTGACGCCACCCCCCCCCCCCCAAAAAGTGGCAGGATTGCGTTTTTACATTTTATTCCTTTGCACTGTGACCATTTGGGTCTGAATGACACGGCTCCAAAGGGTACTTCACCTTGCATTGCTGAAGGATGGTGGGCTATTGGGGAAGCCATAGTCTCGCATGGCAATGTAGGCCTAGTGTTGAATCCCAGTAATGACACTTCCAGATGGCGGCCATCCTAAGAGACTTGTTCCCATATTTATTCACATATTTATTGATATATACCATCTGCCTATCCATGTATGGCTATTTTGTCCACCCCTGCGGCTCAATCTCAGGGTCTGGGAACTGACTGGCAGCTTCCTTGGCTAGAGGTTGCTGTGTTGACACACCCATTCATGAATTGGGTCTGCTAGGCCCTGATTTCAGATCCCAGAACTGCAAACAATTGGATCATGGAGTAAGAAGCCGAGTGTGACACCTGTTTTCCTTTTCTCTGAGAGTCCTTGGTGTCAGACATGACGGAGAACACGTCTACAAATTTAGATACTATGTGATGGGATGTCATCAATATAATAAATGGAATGTGTGTCATCACAGTCAATAAACGGTAAATAAATGAATAAAACAAAAATACAATCAATAACCACAATATGGACTGAATATCTATATGTAAGTACAAATCCTATCTTTATAATGTATATAAACAGTATGTTTATATAGTAATAATGATGGAATGTTATCAATGGCACGGTTGAATGAGCTGATCGTGACTACTACTCGTATAAAATTAGACAGCATGATTTCAGTAGACTGATTTTATTTAATATGAAGCATTAAAAGAATACTATTTCTTAGAGAGACACAATAATTTCAGGACACTGATTTACTTAATAGTTTTTTAAGGATGAAAACAATAACATTAATTACATGGAGGCATAATAAATACACAAGAATTGGTAGGAATGTAGTCTACATAACTGAATAATGTGTAGACATGTCTGGCACTCTATAAAGATATATATTTATTAGCATACTACCATCTGGGTGTTACTATCTACTTATTTTGTCAAACCCTGGGGCTCGATCTAGGAACTGCCTAGGAACTGCCTGTCATCTCAATTTGCCCCAGGATGGTGTGTTGACACTCACCCATTCATGAATTGGGCCTTGTAGGCCATGAGTTCAGATGCCAGCACTCCCAAAAAATGAATCGTGGAGTAAGAAGCTGATGGTGACAAACGTTTTCCTTTTTTGTGAAAGTCCTGGGAGTCAGGTATGAAGTTGAACACATATGCAGACCTATATCCTATGGAATCAATGTTCTATGTGCTATAATTGTCAATAAAATAAATGGACAATACATGAATAAAACAAAAAATAAAAATGAATGCACTGAATGCTATATGGAGTCAAACTATGTATATAAATATAAATCATATATTTAAAATGTACATGAATAGGATGTTTTCTAGTGCCAGGGATCGATTTCAGGTCTAAGGAACAGATTTGAATTTCATGACTTCAAGGAGGGGAGCTTCCCCTTTCCACACAGTGCAAAAGAGTTACCCAGACCATGAGTTCCGATTCCAGTCCTGACAGAAAAAATGGCAGCTGTATACTATGTGATGTCCAATTCTTAGGTATTTCATTCTGCCCCCATTTAATGAATGTGATTGTTTAAATGCTTCATAAAATATTAATTAAAATTGATCAGTGTTCTATAATATAATTGTGTATAATTTTATCCTAGAATAATTCAAGAACTGCCCATTCAATCACATATATCACATGCCATTGATATTCATATGGATAGGATTGAGTGTTTTAGGATCACCTGCCATTTAGAGGTGACAGGACCAGGATGTGGGCTCCAGCTCTTAAACCTGAAGATAAGGAAATCACTGGTCTGTCCAAGAACATCAGCAAGACCAATGATTAGACAGGCACCAATGGCTCTCAGCAGTCCTCCTTGATACTTACAAGGCTGTGATAGGAGGATCATGGTCAAAGTCACCCTAGGCAGGAAAGTCCTTGAGACCCCTGTCCAACTTCAATGCCAACAAAGCCAGAAGGAGAGCCATGTGGCTTCACTACTTGAGGGCTAGCCTTGAGCAAAAGCAGCTCAAGGACTGTGTCTAGATCCTGACAAGGTCAGGGACTGGCAACAAACAGACATACACAACAATCTGTGCAGCCATCCAGCTAAAGCAGGTCACCCTCTTGTCCCCAACTGGACTGGACAGAGTTTGATGTGAAAGGGGCTGCTGTCATCTTGACTCTGCCCATTTTGCTTGCATCACAGGATTCCATCCACACCCCCATTCTTTCATGGTTCTTTCTGAGCAATGGGAAACAGGAATGGTGGACATGCCCACATTCCATGCTGCCCGGTAGCACCTGGATTCCCTCAGTTGGATGACACCACTACTAGCAGTTGAGGAAGGTAGAGGTGGCTGAGTGGTGAGCAAGATACTTGAGGCCACATTGGAGTAGAGTAATAAATTGAGGTCCTTGACAGTGAATGGGTGAATAGAGTATTTCCCAGACCTTGGGAAAGTGGTCAGCCCATCTTTCCTGTCCCAGCGCTCAGATGTCTGAAACAACAAGACTTCATGAGAGAGCTGCGGGCAAGAAATTGCCACAAGAACACTGGCAGAAGAATCCTCCTAACAGATCTGCAACATTCAAGAAAACTAAGAACATGAAAAAGTGAAGAATCCCCAAGACAAACGCCACTGGGGAGTGTGATTCAAAGGAGAGTCCAGCCAAATGTGATGCTGACCATGGGCCTCCCCTGCCTTTGGATACAGTCACAGCCACTAGGGTCCAGAGTGTCAATGGTCCCGATAACACCAAGGATCTGCAGAGGTGTACTGACATGTGGTGCCCACCCTGGATCCCAGCAAAAGAAGAAAAGAGGTGCTCTGTGCCAAGATCCAACCACTGAAGCAGGAAAAGACAGACCTGCCAGATGAAAAGGAGTAAGAGAGGGAGAAGATAGCCCAACTGCATGCAGCAATGAAAAGGGAGCTAGAGATCCACAAGGCATCCATACAGAGGTTGGTTTGGGCAGAAAGTGATTTACAATGTTCACCAGCCCACGTGCAGCAGGCGACTGATGACAGAGAAAGGGAGCATGAAGCTCTCACCAGCTGCCTGCAGACTGCAGAGTAGCACATGGCAGAGCTGGAGACGGTGGCTTCTGTGGTCATTGATCACAGAAAATGAGACCGAAATGTTCTTCAAACAGCTGAATGATGTGACCCTTCAGCTGGAGGAAAGGATCAGAAGCTTCAATGACTTGGAGCAAGTGAACACTGAGTTGCAGGAGAAGCTGGAAGCACTCTGGACACAGTGGAGCAACATGAAGAGCAGAATCTGCAAGTTCCGACTCGCTGGCGGGGCGTGAGGTACTAAAGGGACTACTGGATAACCTGAGCTGGATGGTGACTGAAGGGACTACTGAATAACCTGAGCTGGATGGTGACTACAGCGAATCTAGAGAGAGACACCTTCACAGAAGACCTGAGCATTGAGAGGTCCATGCAGAAGGAGGAGGCCCGGCGGCTGACCCAGTGGGTGAACCAACTGACAGATGAGAAGAATCGAGGGGCAAGGCAGGTGTTTGACCTAGAGAAGGAGCTGGGGAAACTGAGAAGGAAGCTGGCAGAGACATGGCCTCCTTCGGGACCATCTCCGGCCAAGTGGCAGGTGCAAGCCCAGACCTACTGCACACAGATGGAGTTGAAAAATCTGGAGGAACAAATTCACATCCAGGTCCAGGAAAACCAAAGGCTCCGTTTCCAGAACATGGAGCAGCAGAAGCAACTGTGGAGACTGGAGGAGAAGGCCATGTGCAATGGACAGATGGAGGAACAGCTGGCCCTGCTGCGGGACGCTCTCATCATGGTGAGCAGTGAGAAGGAGAAGCTAGCCAGCATCTTGGATTCAGAGAAGCAGGTGAAGAAAAATCTGTGGGAACAGCTGGACCAACAGAGGAGAAGATAGAAGAATGGTGGCTGAGAGAGAAAGCCAAGCAGCTTGGGAGCTGCAGGAGTGGCAAGAGCAGTCCCTGGCCCAGCTGCAGGAACTCAGAGCCACCTATGAGCTGCACATCACCTCCAATGAGAAGCTGAGCTCTGAGAGAGGCAGCTGAAGAGGCAGCCTTGGCTGCAGCAGTGGCAGGAGTGATGTTGGCATCGGCGGAAATAGGTCTGGCTGTGCATGAAGGAGGAGCTGAGTTGTCTGCAGCTGAGGGGGATGAGAAGTCGCGCTCACCCTACCATATGCCCTCAGACCCCGCCCCTCCCTCCCTGACCCTCGCCAAGGTGCCGCATTTCAAAAATGGCACTGCCGGCCTAGACCTGGGGAGCCTCTCTCAGTTGCCCGGCTGAGATAACGCACCCCTGGCCAGCTTGACTTAGTGACCCAGTCCGGGTCCCTGGTCCTCGGACTCGGGGCCTGCCACACCTGGAGCCACTGCCTACAGCTTCTCCCAGCAGCACACGTGAGTGGCCACCCTGCGGGCCCACACCCTGGGACTCCATTGCCCAGCGAACCCCTCGACCCCTCGTCACAGCCTCCCCCATTCTGCGGACCCGGACCCGTGCCTCCCACTTCCCCTCTCCTGTCCCACCTGTGCCTCCCCTGCATCCCACAGTGCTGCAAATGCACCCCAGGTATGGGGGGCGAGGATGGGTGGCAACCCGAGGATCCCTCTCATGTCCCTAGTGGCCAGTGTCCAAGGAAACGGGGAGATGCAGGGTTGGGTTAAGAGGGGGCGCCAGAGAGCTCCTGGCCTGGAGTAATGGAGCCACACAGCCACCCATCTGCACCCTTCCTCACCTTGGTGGGAACCTGGTGGCTTCAGTCAGAGGTGGGGAGCAGCATCTCCAAACCTGCCTTCTCAGGTCTTTTCCTTTTTTCTGGGGGTGGGGGTGTTGGATGCAGAAGATAGACCCCCTCGCTGTGTGAGCCCTTGTCCTCTATGCTTGGTCACCCTTTCACCTAAGGAGGGTCCCAGAAGAGTGCACTAGGGACGTGAGGGCACTGGGGGTCAGATAGAAAATGAATATCTGGGAGGAACACACCCCTTCCCACACACACCCAGCCTATTCTCCCCACCCCAGCTGTCATCAGTTCTCATAGGGTGATCACATTTCCCAGCTCTGCCAGAATCTGCTGGTGCTCCCGGTCCATCTGATCTCCTCAATCTCCCCAAGAATGCGCCAAGTTGCCCAGAAGCATGTAGGCTGGAAGTAGGAAGTCCATCCATGTATGTAAAATTTAGGACCCCATCCATTTCCCCAACACCGTCCCCACCCCAGGTCAGACACCCCTCTGGGGGCACCATAAACCCCTGCTTGTTATCTGTCCTGGCTCTGAGGAGCCACCTGCCTCAGGACTCCTTTATCCAGCATCCTGGCCTAGGGTTTTGATTTATGTGGAGTTAAGGCTTGTTGTTCCCAAGAGGAAGATTCTGGCCCTGGAGAAAGGGAGAGGCAGGGTGGTTCTTTGCTATTAGAGTGGTGATCCCCTTTGGTGGGATCCCCTGGTTCTGACAAGGGAACCCCATGCCCCAGCTTGTACATTGTGCCAGATGAGGAACTGACAAACTCAGGAGAGGCACTGCTCTGAGTCTGTGTGTGTGTGTATGAGAGAGAGAGAGAGAGAGAGAAAGAGAGAGAGAGAGAGGGAGGGAGGGAGGGAGGGAGGGAGGGAGGGAGGGAGGGAGGGAGATCATCTTTCACCTTGTACAGCATGACTGTGCTCAGGTGAGCAATCAGTTGGCAATTTGCAGGTGCTGCATGGACCAGTCTTCTGTCACAGGTCTGGATTTGTGTGTGTGTGTGTGTGTGTGTGTGTGTGTGTGGTGTGTGTGTGTGTGTGTGTGTGTGTGTGTGTGTGTGTGTGTGTGTGTGTGTGTTGGGAGAGCAGGGAGATGAGAACAATGGAAACATATTTAAGTCACCATGTCTAAAAAGAGCAAAAGCATTTTATTTGTGTGTATGTGTATTGTTCTTTTGTCATCAATGCCATGTATGATCCCAGCCACAATTTTTGTTTTCTCGTTCACTGTTACATGAATCATTTGGGAAGGTTTCAGTAGATGTTCCTTCCCACCTCTTTCCACCTCTCTCTTCCCCTTTTCTGTAGCTCACAGAAGCTGCTGGGCCTGTGTGGGTCTCCCCTTGGAGGTCTGTGTGAATCACAGACCAGAGTGGACACCTGTCCTTCTGTCTTCAGGCTGGTGAGGCAAGTGTGACCACAGCCACACTCATACAGCCAGACACCCTGCTCTGGTGTGTAGAGTTGGAGCTAATTCAAGGGTTGGGAATGTGTCTGCCAAACATAATTAGAGAATGAGATGGGGGGAGTAGAGCAGAAGATGTGAAGCTAAGAGGGTCTGGTGGGTGGCGAATGGTGTGATATAGCAGATGGTTCACCACAAACAAAGATGAGAGGGGAACCTTAACCAGGGCTTTGGCGGTGTCCCTGGGCATCTGGGCAGGGGGCTCCAGACCCCCACTGGTGGCATGGATTCCCTCCTAGGGTAGTGCACTGGTGGGCAGTCCTCCCTGGAGTCCTGTAGACTCCAATCTGTGTCCCGCCTGGGCTGTTTCCAGCTGGGCAGTAGTAGGCAAGTGCGTTCCCCTGCTGAAGCCTGCACGGTATCAGGCCATGGCAGTTAGCTAGTGCTGGCTGAATGCCAGTTTCTGAAACCTGCTGTAGGCTGTCTGGAAGGAAAAGGGGACCACTGACTTTAGAAGCCTTTAAGTTTGATTGGGACAACTGAAATGCCAGCTTTTCCAGGAATTTTTCTTTAAGCTGGCAATTACTACTAATGAGTGGGATTCTGGGTCAAATTAGACGGACCATTTTAGCTGCCAAACAATAATGTTCAAAGCAGCACAGGCAGAGTTCCCAAGCCAGATCGTCTCCTGTCATGAACATCCTACTTTAACTGCCTTCCTCCAGCAGCTGCTGATTCTCCTCTGGTTCTCTCTAGGGTGACCACCACAGTCAAGGACATCATGGGGAGCAGAGATAGTGACCTTGCCATCCCCAGCCTGCCAGATGTGAACAGAGATGATTCCCAGCACCTGCACTGGAATCTGGGAGATTCAGAGAACCGGGATGCCTCAAAGATCCTTTCTCTGCAACATGAAACTTGGGGGCCGGATGTGGTGGACCATCCTGTCTGGCCCCAGGGGGAGGAGAGGAGGCCCCTTGAGCCAGGCTTTCACCTCACGTGCCTCATTCACACCTGAGGGCGGAATTGAGTGACAAACTGTGGGTTAGCCTCTGGACAAAGTTTTTTTGAAAAGAGAGGCAACGCAGAGGCCCCAGAATCCAGCGAGTACATCATGGCTCACATCCTCAGAGCCAAAAGAGTTAAGTGCAGTGGCACCAGGAGGGCAGGACGAGGGAAGAGGGAGAACTGTGGAAGAGCTACTTCAGGCTTTGACACCTTCCCCACCAACCCCTCCACCCCCAGGATGCTTACCTGAGTTGGATGGGAGTTTTCTGTAATATTGTCATAGAGAGATGCTCATTTATTTATCCAACAAACCGTTACAGTGTGTGCCAGGTCCAGGGGGTCATAGACAATGAAAAGTTCCAGTGCTGGTTCCACAGCACATGAAGAAATCTTGGTTTGAGCTGGATGCCGGTGCTTCACACCTGTCATCCTAGCTACTTAGGAGGCTGAGATAGGAAGACTGAGGCTTAAGTCCCAGGAAGAAAAGCCTGTAAAACTCTTATCTCCAACAAACTACCAAAAAGTCAACACCAGAAGTGGATGAGTGGCTCAAGCCTTGAGTTGGCCTTGAGTAAAAAGGCTCAAGGACAGCACCCAGGCTCTAAATTCCAGGCCCAGGAGTGACACAAAGAAAGGAAAGAGAAAGAGAGGAGGGAAGGATGGAGGGAGAAAAGGAGGAAAAGAAGGAAGAACGGAACATGCAAGCCTTGGTTTGGAGTCCCTGGATCAAGGGAGCCAACCATTCACAGTCTCTGTGGGGACAGTTTCAGAGCCTAAAGCTAGTATGTAAGACCAATCCACTGACCCCTCAGCAACTTCATGACATCCAGAGCTCTGTGGTTGCCAACTGCAGAGGGAAACAGCCTTGGGTAGACCCTAGGGCTCAGGGTGTGTCACCAAATTTCAGTCTCCCCTGGCCCACTGAGTTTATTTTCTAGTCAGATAAGAAGAAATTGTCCAAGGGATAGAGAAGTATAGGCTGAGGGAGTGTCCAGAGGGGGGTGGCAAGGGATAAGCAGGAAGATGAAGAGGGAGGACAATCGCAGGTCAGGTGTGTCAGGCCATTGGAGCCATGACCTCACTTAACACCTTAGACCATCAGTGATTGAAACTTTGACCCAGCCACATGGCTGTTAAAAGTCCTGGCACTTTGGGTTCACCATTGACCAGCTGGCTGTCATCCACTGCTGGATGCCTGTGTGGTACATCCTTGGGGACTGGGACTTTTGTTGGCTCAATCTGAAGATGACACCCTCAGTGTTCATTCCTCAACCAGAGACAGACATAAGCCTGCCACTGGTACAGGACATCCAGAGAATGAGGGGGAAAATCAGAACCATGTTGTCCCAAGACTTCCTCTAGGGGACTGTCGGACCCCATGACTTCCATTCTCAGAGATAGAGGTGGGACCCTTTGCTGGCTCAACCTTTAGTCTAGATGGCAGATCTGGGATTCAGAGAGGGCTGACTGAAGGTGGGGCAGGGCTGGGTAGAGGCTGGTGGGAAAACCAGAGGTACTGAGCTCTGAGCAGCGTTGTTTCATTGAGGATACTCATAACCCAGGAACATTCCTGGGATGGATAGGCCTTTTCTCCTTCCGGAGAGAGAGGGACCTACAGCCCTCCAGTCTGCATCCCTTGGCCAAGAAATCCTTTCAATCCCATATCTTGTGGCTGGATAACTAGACCTCAACTGACTGCCCAGTGTTGAGGGATTTGAGTCCTTGATGAGGTCACGAGATCCTCAGTATGAGATTGTACTTGAACGTCCTGACTTGGTGCATGGTCAGTCCCATCTAAGACTGCCATAATCTAGGACATAGAATCTAGAGAATGGGGGTCTATTCTGTGAGTCTGGAGTATTATGTGTGAGCTTTGAGCTCCCATGTGCCCACTTGCTTCCCTTTCTTGGGTGGGTCTATGCTAGAAAAAGTTTATAACTAGGGCCTGGGTCCCATCCCTTGTGTTATGCTCAAAGCTAGCACTCTACCATTTGAGCTACAGCTCCACTTCCAACTTTTTTGGGTGTTTAGAGATAAGAGTTCTCATGGACATTGCTGAGAAGGGTGCATCCAACTGCAGTCCTCAGATCTCAGTCTCCTGAGGGGATAGGATGACAGTCTTGGAAAAGTATCTTTGGCCAGGTGCCAGTGTCTCATGGCTATCATCCTAAGTACTCAGGAGTGGAAATCTGAGGATCACGGTTCAACTCAAAGCCAACTTGGGCAGGAAAGACCCTCATTTTGGTTAGGGCGGTGGGGTGCAGAGGAAAGACCCCAGACCTGACACCTCCCGGGGGACATTTGTTCTTGTGACAGAGCCAAGTCATTGCTGTGGATAAGGAGAAAGACGCCATCAGACTGACCCGGAACAATGCTCAAAGATAGGTAGGCTGTTGAAGTATCAAACACACTCATGTCTGCTTCCCACTCCCAACAAGGAGGTGCAGTGTGGGTGGCACAGCCCTGGGCCTAAGGGATTATAAATGGATGGTGGCCGTCAGGAGCTTGTGACTCCCACCCATCATCCTGGCTATTCAGGAGTCTGAGGGCTGATGGTCGTGACTCAAAGCCAGCCCGGGCAGAAAATTCTGTGAGATTCTTATCTCTCATAAACCACCTCGCCCCCCCAAACCCACACACAAAAAAGCCAGATGTCGTGGTGTAGCTCAATGGTAGCACCTCAGCCTTGAACAAAAGAAGCTCAGGGATAACACCCAGGCCCTGAATCCAAGCCCTAGGGTTCACACAATCATAATAAAATGAACAGTGTACACCTTTTATCTGACTACCAAGAAAGATGGATTCAGTCTTCTAGCTGGCTGGTACTTCTAGCCAAAGGTAAGGGGCTTCCCTTGATGTTCCCCTAAACCTCTCCTTCTCTCCATTATCTGTCCAGGCTTTGGTTGCAGGACAGAATTCGGATCATCTCCCTGGATATGACCTTAAGTACCTTCGCCTATCCACCTTCCTTGGGGTCAGGATCCTGATGCACTCCCTGCTGGGAGGATGAGGCACCACAGATATAAGGGTAGGTATCCCTGACACTCACACACACACACACACATACACACACACACACACACACACACACACACACACACACAAATACCCCTAGCCAACTCAGACTAATCTTTTCCAAAGACACTTTAGTTCTTTGGATTAACTGACCTAGGAGAGAATTTTGATCCCCAGTAACTGATTATTTTAACTTGGGCTTCCTAGTTGACTGGAGATAAACAGGAGCAAAAAAATAATTTGGTGCCTGTCACCTGGGGCTCAGGCTCATCCCTGTCATACTGGCTACTCAGGAGGCTGAGATCTGAGGATCACTATTTGAACCCAGCCATAATCTGAAAAGCTTGTGAGACTCTACTCTCCATGAACCAACAAAAGCCAGAAGTGGAGCTGTGGATCAAGAGGTAGAGCACCAGCCTTGAGCAATAAAACTCAGAGAGTCTGCTCCCAGATCCTCAGTGCAAGCCCACACAAAGAAATGGCCCTGTCTTATGACCACAGACTGCCTGGGCTTCGAGTGCCCTCACACGGAGTGTGATAAATCACCTGTCCCTGGGGGGTGTATCAGGGCCTTCAGAAATCCAGTAGTGGAACCCAGTCCTGCCCCTTTGTGCACTCTCAACCCACACTGGCCAGAAGGCAAAGTGTGACAAAGCCGACAGACTGCAGAGCAGAGAGGCTCCAGCTCTGCCAAGGGGATCGTAATGGGCTTCTTGGAGGCAGCACTTGAAAAGAGGGTCCTGCTTAAGAAGGAGGATCTGACAGGAAACACAGAGAGCAAAGGTGCTGCAGATGATGGACAGCATAGCAGAGCATGTTCATTTCCAGCCAGGGCTGCAGGTGAGAGACTCGGTACAGCTGTGTGAGTCTTGGTATAGATGTACAAGACTGTCCCGATACAGTTCTCCAAGGGACCTTAGTGACATGTGGATGGCTATGCCCTGAAGCTCTTAGTAGATCCATCCATGCTTTGTGTCTTCTTTGACAGAGGGGAGCTGGACACTCTTCTTCCCTGGGCACCCTTGGACCCAGTTATCAGCAACCCTCCCAATGTCTTCCACCAGGATATGGAGCAGCTGGCCCCAGAAATCCACAGGTACCTGTTGGGTGGGGCGTGGGGATACAGGGCAGGTCCCAGAACTCCTAGTGGGTCTGATCTTCCCTGGACGACCAGTCCATCCAGAGGAGGCAGATGGGAACTTAGAGAGAGCTAGTGATGTGGAGGGGGCCCTTTAAAGCCTATGGCCCTACCCAAATTCTCAGCCTCCCTTTGCTGTCCCTGAAGGACGTAGAGGAGTGTCTAGGTGGTAGTGTCTAGAGGTGGACTAGGTGGAAATTCTGAAGGATGAGACACCATAAGCTGTGTGCCAGTGGCTCATGCCTGTCATCCCACACCTATCATCCTGGTCACTCGGAGGCTGAGATCCAGAGGATCTCATTTCCCAGCCCAGGCAGGAAATTGTCATGAGAGCCTCATCTCCAATCTAACTGGAAGTGGAGCTGTGTCTCAAGTGGTAGAGCACTGGCCCTGAGGAAAAATAGACATCAGAGACAGTACCCAAGCCCTGAGTGCAAATCCCTCAACCCAAAAGAAAAAGGAAAGAAAGAAAGAAAGAAAGAAAGAAAGAAAGAAAGAAAGAAAGAAAGAAAGAAAGAAAGAAAGAAAGAAAGAAAGAAAGAAAGAAAGAAAGAAAGAAAGAAAGAAAGAAAGAAAGAAAGAAAGAAAGAAAGAAAGTTTGTAAGAGATGGTGAAGTAGTAGGGGTGCTGTGGTTGGGAGAACAGGTGCTGGCCTCATTGTACAGACATTTCTAAGAACTCCCCAGGTTTGCCCCAGTGTAAAGCCACAGCACAGTAGGCAGTGCCTTACCAAGAACTCCAGAGGTCGTGGCCTGTGGCAGGCAGAGACTGGATGAATGGTAGCAGGTGTGAGACGGTAGAGGCTGAGATCTGAGGATCGCGGTTCAAAGCCAGCTTGGACAGGAAAATCTGTGAGACTTTATCTCCAATGAACCACCAGAAAGCCAGAAGTGGCACTGTGGCTTCAGTGGTAGAGCACTCACCTTTAGCTGAAGAGCTGAGGGACTGCGCACAGGCCCAGAGTTCAAACCCCATGACTGACAACCAAAAATAAGGTAGCTGAGATTTCTGCATAGTGGTGTGTACATTTAGGAAATGCCAAGCTATGTTATGAGCCATTCCAGACTTGAGAGAGGCCCTGAGTTTTGTCTACAGTTTGTGTGAGAATAGTAGTGCCATCTTCTTGGGGGTGGGATGTTCAGTGTGCTCAGGGACTGCTGAGGCCTTGGGCTACCTGTGTGTGTGTGTGTGTGTGTGTGTGTGTGTGTGTGTGTGTGTGTGTGTTTCCCTCATCTTCCTCTGTCCCCTTCCTGAGCTGCCTCTTTCTGACCTTGGATGGTGCCCCTCCTCCACACTGACCTTGCCCTTTAGCCCCCTATCACGGTCAACAATGAGTCCTAAATTGCCAGAGGCCTGGATTCCAGCTTTTCTTTGGGGCCCAAGTCCGGCCTGTCCAAATCTTTTGCGTCTCCAGGGGATTCTGGGTCAGCAGGGCTGGCTAGCATAAGTTCTCCCCTGCCTCTGGGGGGGGGGGCTTAGTCATGTGATGTCCTGTCCTTTTCCTCAGCTGGGCCTTTGGCTCATGTCCCTCCCTGCATGCTGGCAGTGGCGTGGGGGAAGGAGAGTTTGTGGTGGCTCTGGCCAACTCGAGCTTGATAGCTGACTGAAGGCTGCCAAGCAAGGAGGATCCAGGGTTACATGGGATTTGAGGTCAAGGTGGCTTGGAAGTATCCATCGGTGTCTAGGAAATGTCAACGTACCTTGTTGCAGCAAAGTCTATTTTCCCACCCCAGCTTGGCCTCTCATGTCCTTCTAGACAATTCTGGATGCCCAGAATACAGATGCTCACACTTTAAATTCTAGGTCCAGGAAACTGGGGGGATTAGAGACTCGTATGGCCAATACCTCAATGTTCTGGGACATTAGCCTTGACCTGGCTATGCCCCCCTTGTTGTACGTTCACTTCTTAATCCAGTGCTGGCCACACACCGGCCACTGTGGCGGTGCTGTGAAAGCAGCAAGAGTGGAAGTGAGATCCAAGGTGACCAAAATCTGGATTTATGGCCTGATTGGGGGTGGAGTGGGGGCAAAGGGTGTCTTAAAAAATCTTAGAGCTGGAACTCAGGGCCTAGGCACAGTATCTGAGCTTCCTCTGCTAAAAGCTGACACTCTACCACTTGAACCACAGCCCAACTTTCATCTTTTTTAGTAGTTTAGTGGAGAGAAGAGTCTCACGGATTTTTATTGCCTGGGATGGCTTCAAGCTGCCATCCTCAGCTTGAAGAGCTCAGCTTCTTAAGTAGCTAGGATTGCTGGTATGAGCCATTGGGCCCTGCTAAGGATATTTGTGTGTGTGCTGTGTGTGTGTGTGTGTGTGTGTGTGTGTGTGTATGTGTGTGTGTGCATATTTGCATGTGTGCATGTGTTTGTGTGAGTTTACCAGCTTGAACTTGGAGCCTAGGTGGTATCCTTTAGTTGGTTTGCACAAGGTTGGTGTTCTACCACTTGAACTACAGTACACATCAGCTCTCTGCAGCCCCTGACTATGTGGAGAACAAAAAGCTCAAACCTGATCCTATTTCTTTGTCCTCAGGGGAGGGTATGATTCCTGTGAAGCCTGGAGGATTAGGGGTGGGGTAGGAGGGGTAACTGTACATGGGTGCTAGGCTAGCACTCTGTCTTTAGCCAAGAAGGACAGTGTGGCCAGGTGCTAATAGGTCATACTCTCATATTCCTAGCTACTCAGAAGGCTGAGATCTGAGGATTGCCATTCAGAGGCAGCCCAGCTAGAAAAGTGTGTGAGACTCTCCTCTCCCAATAGCACCCAAAAGCTGAAAGAAAAGCTCTGGCTCAAGTGGTAGAGTGCTAGCCTTGAATGAAAAAACCTGAGGGACAGAGCCTGGGCCCTGAGTTCAAGCCCTAATACCAAGATGCACCCCCACACAGAAAGGTGGTAATGATGAGCTGAGCCAGAACTGGAGGAAGTCCTGAGGCATAGTAGTAGTAAACTCTTAAGCCAGTTCAAGTGGTTTCTCCCTAACTCCTTCTTGGGCTGAGGGGTCTGTGCCATGGCAGCAAGTTCGATGGAACCTGCCCCTCCATCCATGCACGGGGCCACAGGGCCAAGGGAAAGGACACTACGGATGCTCCTTAATAGTAGGCCAACGATTGCAGACCTTCATCTGCCCCTGAGCACTGGTAAGGAAAGCAGGGCTCTGAGCCCTGGGACTCCTGGGATAGCAACTGCTACAAGCAGCAGCCAGCTGGCTGTGTATTTGTAAGCCCACAATTCTTTCATGAACCCAACTCAACACCCGCTCGGGGTGTGCCTGTCAGATTTGCACTCTTGTGATACTGCATGAGCAGGCATTACCTGCCATGCCATCTTGCAGCTTCTGGCCCTCCTTGCCCCAAACCGTGGTCCAAGAAGTTGATTTACCTCTCAGATCCACACTGCACCCATGACAGTTGCCATTCTGATGACCTCCGTTCCCCAAGGCTAGACACTTCTCTGATAATGTGGCCCACTCTGTAAGCAAAGGCCTCCAAATGGGCTGCTCTCAAGACTTGTAGGACACCTAGACATTGGGAGAAACTCAGGGGCTCACTGGAAAATATGCTGGCTAGAGCCAAAAAGTGAGTTCCAAGCAGGCCAGGGGAGTTGGTCATGGGACTGGAAGTCTGGGCCTGGGCGCTGTCCCCTCAGCTCTTCAGCTTATTGCTTGAGCTAGAGCATCACTTCCAGTTTTCTGGTGGTTCCTTGGAGATCAGAATCTCCTGGACTTTCTTGCACGGGCTGGCTTTGATCCATGCTCCTCAGATCTCAGCCTCCTGAGGAGCTAGGGGGACAGGTGTGAGCCACTGATGCCCAGCTCATCTGGCCATTCACCACAGTGGACAAGGAGCTCCTGAAAGCTTTTTTTAATGCAATTACTGGCCTTGAACTCAGGGTCTGGGCTCCAGTCACTTAAGATTTTCCCTCAAGGCTGGCACTCTACCACTTGAGCCACAGCACCATTTCTGGCTTTTGGTAGTTCACTGGCAAGAAGAGTTTCACTAACTTTCCTTCCTTGAGCTGGCTTTGGTCTGCGGTCTCTGATCCCAGTCTCCTGAGAAGCTAGGATTTAAAGGGGTTGAGCCACTGATGGCATTGGGTTAGAAGCTTTTCTTTTCTTTCTTTTTTTTGGGGGTGGGGATGGGTCCGGTCATGGGCCTGAACTCTGTGCCTGGGCGCTGTCCCTCAGCTCTTCAGCTCAAGACTAGCGCTCTTACACTTGAGCCACAATACCTCTTCCTGTTTTATTCTTTTTGCATATGTGGTGCTGAGGAATCGAACCCAGAGCCTCATGCATGCAAGGCAAGCACTCTACCACTGAGCTACCTTCCCAGCCCAGAAGCTTTACTTAAGCAAGTATTCGTCCCTGCATTTGCCCTGACTCCTCAATGCAAAGGATGCCTAAGAGTCAGGAGCTGTGAAAAATAGGCTTCCAGCCACAGGAAATGGCGGGGGTCCATGGTGAAAAGAAAAGCTAATCTTCTCTCTGGACCCCATTCTGGGACTCCACCCTCTTTCATACCTGTGACTCAAGTACAAACCTTGACCCAGCCTTGAATGTCCTGCCAGACTTGTCTGAAGCCACAGAACCTTCATTCCACACACACCACCTGCTCTACACCACACCTCAGGACCTTTGCCCATTATGTACCTTCTACCTAAGGTTCTCTGTCTTGTTCCAAACCTTAGAACTCCTGTGGAATTTTGGCACTGGTTATATCACCTCTTGGAGCAAATCTTTCCTTCCTTTCTCTCTCTAGAGGTGGAACTTGTGCAGGCTTACTGGCAAATGCTCTATCTTGGTGTGTGTGTGTGTGTGTGTGTGTGTGTGTGTGTGTGTGTGTGTGTGTGTGTGTGTGTGTGTTCTGGGGTTTGAATTCATGGCCTGGATGCTATCTGTTAGCTTTTCTGCTCAAGGTTATCAGTCTACTACTTGAACCACAGCTCTACTTCTGGTTTTTTAGGTGTTTAATTGGACAAAAGTGTCTCATATAGACTTTCCTGCTTGTAATTGTGATCCTCAGATCTCAGCCTCCTGAATAGCTGAGATTACAGTGGTGAGCCACCAGCAGCTGCCCTCTACCTCTTACCTCTCACCTCGGACCTCCTGAGTCCCAGAAGAATATGTCTCACCAGGCTCACTTTTTTTTTTTTTTGCCAGTCATCAGGCTTGAACTCAAGGTCTGGGCATATTCCTTAGCTTCTTTTGCTCAAGGCTAGCTACAGTGCCACTTTTGGCTTTTTCTGTTTCTGCATTACTGAGGAATCGAACCCAGGGCTTCGTGCAAACTCGGTAATCACTCTACCGCTAATCCACATTCGCAGCCCAAGGCTGACTTGTAACAGGAATTATGAGGGTGGGATTTATTGGCTTACCCCTTTCGGCATAGAAATTGCTATTTCATATCTTTGCCGAAATTTTGGACCAGTCTGTGTCTCTGCAATGAGGAATGATGAATGAGTGAGAGCCACCAGGCCCTAGAGGTCTAGGCTCACGTACTACATAGGGATAGATAATATGGATCCAGAACCTTCAACCACTCCTACAGCCTAGGAACTCTGAGGGCTTGTCCCAGCTTGCCCAAGTTGGGTGGGCTGAGCATGGGCAAGCTGCCGAATGCCCATCATCCATACATCATCCATCCATACACAGAGACATGGAGTGATTGCCTCCTTTTGGGGGGAGGGTGGGCAGTTCCATGTTTGTACTATGAGCCTAGGCCCTGTCCCTGAGCTCCTTTTGCTCAAGGGTAGCACTCTGAAAATTGAGCCACAATCCCACTCATTTTTTTTTTTCTGGTGATCTGTTAGAAATAAGAGTGTCACCGACTTTCCTGCCCTGGCTGAATTCAAAATGGCATTCTCTACATTCTCAGCCTCCTGAAGAGCTAGGATTACAGGCAGGAGCCATTGACACCTGGATTTCTTCTGTTCTTGTTCTTTTTTTAATTGTGACAATCTGAAATCTTCATGGTGTCATTCCAATGATTGGCATTCGAAGTAAACTACCCAGGCTTGGACTTCAAATGCTAGGACTGCCATCCACAAATGGAGGGAGATCCTGACAAACTCATTCCTAATCATTTGAATGCTAATGGAATGCTATAAAAGTAATAATTAAATTTGCACTTGATTCATGATTCTATTTTAGAATGCCACACAAATATTATTGGATTTACATCGTCCATTTTAGCACTATTGTATGATTCCCCTAATGGACGGATATTAACTAATTTTTAAAGAATGCTTTTATAAGTATTCAATCATGATACATCATTAAATGGTGGCATAATGTAATAACTAATAATTGGTAATAATATATATATATAAAATTTAATACCCTCACATTCCCTCTCTCTCTTTATATATATATATTATATATATTATTTATAATATAATATTATATTATATATATTATATATAACATATATGATATATGATATATTATATATAATATTATATATTATATTATATGTTATATATATTATATATAATATATATAATATTTAATATAATATATCATATATAATATGTTATATATATTATATATAATATTTAATATAATATTTAATATAATATATAATATATTATGTTATATATATATAATATAAGTATAATATATATAATATGTAATATAATATTATATATAATATATAATATATCATATGATATATATTATATGATATATAATATATCATATAATATATAATATATGTTATAATATATAATATAATATATAATATATATCATATATCGTATAATATTATGTATATATTATATATCATATAATATATATATCATATGATATATTATATATATCATATGATATATGATATATTTTACACAATGATATATATATTATATATATCATATGATATATCATATGATATATTATATATATTATATATAATATATATAATATTATATGATATATTATATATAATATTATATAAAATATATATATAAAGAGAGAGAGACACACACACATACACATATACATATCTATCAATATATATATTGGGCACTACTGTGGCTTGATCAAAGTTCCTCAGAATTTCCTGGCAGCTCAGTTTCCTATAGGCTGGTATGTTAAGACTGTGACCCCATTTATGGATTGGGCATTGTAGGCAGTGAGTTGAAATGCCAGCATGGCCAAAAATTTATTCATGGAGTAAGAAGCCAATTTTGACACATTTTTTTCCTTCTCTGTGAAAGTCCTGGGTTTAAGTACGATGTATAATCCATATGCAAATATAATCTAGGTGATATGATGTAATGAATGAACTGTTATATGTGTAATAATACTACATAAATAAGGGTAATAAACATCACATGCAGTAAACCCATGTGTGTAAATAGATCTCATATACAAATATTGTTTTTTACAGTGCTTAGGCTAGAATTCAGGCCCTGGGAACTGGTCTAAATTTCTTGTCTTCAAGGACAGTGAGCTTCCTCTTCACCCACAATGTCACAGAGTTAACCAGGTCCCAAGTTCAAATCCCAGGCCTGATAGAAAAATGGTGCAAATTTCAAGCCAGGGCCTTATTATTATTTATTTATTTTTTGGCCAAGCACGGGGTTTGAACTTAGGTCTTGGCACCTCGGCCACAACCAAACCTGGGATTCTAGGACCCAAGTTCAAATATCGGGGTGGCAAAAAACAAAAAACAAAAAAAAACAAGGAGAAGGATAAAACTGAGAAGTTCAAGAAGGTGATATTACTTTTTTTTTCCTTTGTATTGTGACCATCCTGGGTCTAAATGACAAGGCCCAGAAAGTGCACATGACTTTGCATTGCTGATGTTTGGCGGGCTATTAGGGAAGCCATAGCCAAAACCAGCAACTTGGACCTGGAGGTCTAATCCCGGGACTTCCACTAATGAATGGTGGGAGTTTCTGAGAAGCCCATTCTGATGATACATCTGTACAAATGGAATGTTACAAAAGTAACAATTAAATTAGTAGTGTATTATTTTCATATTATAAAATTTTACACAATTATACTACATTGAATAATTTTTCATTAATACTTTATTATGTATTCAATCATGATAATTAAAAAAAGGAAGGACTAATTTAGTTGCCAATAATTAGTAGTAATATGGTATATGCAATTTCATAATATAGACATCTCTCTTAGTTTATACATTTACATCTATCTCTTTATCTACCAATCTACACATTTATCTGTTTATACACTTGTCACTCCTGGGGCTCAGTGGTAGAGTGCTCCCCTAGTACATACAAAGCCCTGGGTTCAATTCCTCGCTACCACATGCACAGAAAAATCCGGCAGTTGTGCTGTCGCTCAAGCAGTGAGCACTAGCTTTGAGCATAAAAGCTTAGGGACTGTGTCTACACCCTTTCTCAAGACCCCAGACTGGAACCAAAAATAAAAGAATGTTCTGACCTCAACGATATAAGGATAGGACTGCAAATATCTCATCACAGAGCAAGCTGGGAGTCTGGTGCTGACAGCTGCTATCTAACCTGACTTAGCCAGAGGTAAACTGCTGCAACACAGCTCCATGGAGCCAGATGCTGCTGGCTCACTCACCCCTATCATCCAAGATAGTCCAGGGATGAGATCTGACACTGGTGGGTTTAAAACCCAGCCCTGGCAGGAAGTCTGTGAAATTCTGAGCTGTGGCTCAAAGTGTTAGAGCTCTAGCCTTGAGCTAAAGGTCTTAGGACAGTAGCCCCAAACTTTGAGTGCAATCCCAATGGCTAACTCCCCCCTAAAACAACACCACCCCTTTAAACCATTAGATGTGAACTTTGTGCAGTTTGTGATGTGTTTCTGAAAAAATGGTGATACTGATGAAAACACCCTAATTATAATGACAGCTTGTGGGATACAGCTATGTGATAAGTCCTTCATGAGGTGTTGTGTGCTGAGTCCATCACGAGGTGTATTCTTTCATCTGGTCCTTGTAAAAGCTCCACAAGTAAGATGATTGTGCACATGAGAAATCTGAGGCCCCATGTTAGGGCCAAAATTATGTATGTACTGAACTCTAATGAGTTGTCTCCTGCAGACAATTGTTTTGGTTTATTTTTCTTGGTCGTAAATGTTGAACTCAGGGCACTGACCTTTCCCCGTTGGGTTCATGGCTAATGCCCTATCACGTGGAGTCAAGGACCCTAGCCATCTGTAGCTGAGGTCTATCATCCTGCCTACTCAGGAAGCTGAGATCTGACAATCTGGGTTCAAACTATCCCGGACACAAAAGGTCCCATGAGACTATTATCTCCTACTCACCATTTAGCAATTTGAAATGGAAGCCAGGTGCCACAGACTCACGCCTGTCATCCTAGCTGCTCAGGAGGCAGAGAGCTGAGGATCAGGGTCCAAACCAGCCTGGGCAGGAAATTCCTTGAGATGGTTATCTCCAGTGAACCACCAGAAAGCCTGAAAGGGTGCTGTAGCTCAAGTGGTAGAGTGTTAGACTTCAGCTGAAATGCTCAGAGACAGTACCCAGGCCTAGACTTCAACTCCTCCAACTTACAAGAAAAGAAAACAAGAAACCTGAAGTGCAGTGCTGAGAATGTGTCTTAGGGGTAGAGTGCTTTGCATATATGAAACCCTGGGTTTGAATCCTCAGTACCACATCTCTAGAAAAAAAGCCTGAAGTGTCTCTGTGGCTCAAGTGGGAGAGTGCTATCTTTGTACAGGAGAAACTCAGGTATAGTGCTCAGGTCCTGAGTTCAATCTCCAGGACTGGTGTATGTATACACACACACACACACACACACACACACACACACACACACACACACACACAGATACCAGAAGTGAAGCTGTGACACCAAATGGTAAAGCAAAGTGCTTCTGCTCTGAGCTCATGATCAGCACCCTGGCCCTGTGTTCAACCACAAAAGCTAGCCACCCAGGGCGCAGCTAGGAGAGGTCAAAGGTTTCAAAACCTGATGAGCTTCACCAGCCCTAGATGACCAGAAACATTGTGATATTACACATGTACTTAGATTTAGCAAGCTTCTGGAAACCTAGGGATGCACCGTTGCCAATAAAGAATCATTTCATTAGGTTCAGCTCCTTAGTTGTCTGCCAGAAGGACTTTTGAATTAATTGTAGCAATTTGTTTCAACACTGGGACATAGTCTAACAAAGACAGGATAAGTCCAGGGAACTTAGCCTGCCACGGGAGGTGGCACATATGAAGGTTTCCTGTCAAAACAGAGTACTGGGAGAGAAAGAACTTGGGTTACAAAGAGGCCTTTTTCTCCTGGACTTCAGAGCCCTCCCACATTCATCCTCACTAATTGCCCCTGGATGAATTGTTTGTTTCACAGCTGTACAGGAGTGAGGCTTTTTGTCTGCCTGTTCCAACAATGAGGCAGACTTCCTCCAGCAGCCTGGGGTATGGAGAAACCCTCGACTACACTGGAAACAGTGAGGAGAGCCTCCGAACATACACTGTCTTGAAAGCACTCTCTGTACTATGAAATCATTCTATTCAAAGCAAATTTCCTAGCTGGGTGCCTTTCTTCATAGAGACTTGGGATGTTCACCAATAGAAATATATGCATACATACACAGACACATGGAGTTACTGGCTCTATTTTTGTGTGGCAGATCCTGAGTCTTGAACTGTTAGCCTAGACATTTTCCTTGAACTGATTTTGCTCATGGAAGCATTTTATTGTGTCTTAAACCATGATTACCCTAGGATAGGGTGCAGCTTTTACACCCACAGATGATCCAGGGATCCTAGGGCCTGAGTTCAACATCCAGCACTAGCAAAAAAACATCAAACCAACACAAATGGAGAAGGAAAAAACTAGGAAGTTTTACACAACCGTTTTACCTTTGTTTCCTTTGTTCTTGACCATCCTGGGTCTCAGTGACTCAGCTTGAAAATTGAACATGACCTTGCATGGCTGAAGGCTGGTGGGCTGTCAGTGAAGCCCAAGCCCAACCCACACACCTAGGCCCTGAGTTGGATTCTGGGACTGGCACCTACACACTGCTGAAGATCCTAGGATACTCATTCCTATGTATAGGAACACTAATAGAATGTTTGAAATGTACTAATTGAATTACTAATTAGCTAGTCATTCTAGTATAAGATTGTATGCAATAAATACAGGCCATTGATTAATTTAATACTTTATTAAGTCTTCTACTGTGATTAATTAATGGAGGCATAATTTTAGACCAAATAATTGATAGTAATAGCACATATAAAATAAGATATAGACATCACTCTTTATATAGAGCTATACACTAGAATCTACATAAATACCTCTCTGTCTCTATATACATTTATAGACACATATGCATATGTAAATACACACACACATTTCAATCTACACATCTATGTGTTTATATATTGGCCTCTCCTAGGGCTTGATCTCAGGTCCTCAAATTAGCCCAACAACTTCACTTGCATCAGACTGGTGGGCTAACATTGACCATTCATGAAGTAGGCCTGAGTTCAAATCATAGAACTGCCAAAAACTTAATCCTGGTGGAAGAAGCCAATTTTCTCACTTATTTTCCTTATTGGTGAAAATTCTGGGTCTCAGGAATGATGTATAATACATTGGCAAATCTATATCCTATGTAATAAGATATAAAAAATGTTATTATATGTGTAATCATACTCACTAAAATACATAATAAATAAATAAAACAAAATAAAATGAATAACTACACTAACTGCAATATGCATTAAACATATGTATGTAAATATAAACCATGGCTTTAAAATGTATATGAGTGCTAGGACTTGAATTCAGGCTCTGGGAACAGGCCTGACTTTCTTGTCTTCCAACCTGGTGAGCTTCCCCTTCCCCCACTATGCTGCAGATTTACCCAGACCCTGAGTTCAAATCCCTGTTCTGACAGAAAAAATGGCATGAATTCCAAGCCAAGAGCCTCAAAAAATTTTATATATTTTTAATGTATGTATGTATGTATGTATGTATGTATGTATTTTTATTTTGTCAAGGAAAGGGCTTGAACTCAGGTCGCTACAACTCTGCCTCAGCTTCGATCACTCTAGGCTAGGGTGCAGCCACTGGACCCACAGCTGAACCTGGATCCTGAGCCCCAAAGGCTGACAGGGGAATAAAAAAAGACACAGGAAAAGAAAAAAGAACAACGGCAACTTGCAGATAGCTGCAGGTTTTACATTTGTTTTCTTTGCAAGGTGACCTTCCTGGGTTTGAATGACATGACTGAAAAGTGTTGGTAACCTGGCATTGCTGAAGGCTGGCGGGCTTCCAGGGAAGCCACAGGCCACCATGGCAACATAGGCCCTGGGTTTGAAGCCGGGTCCTGACCCTTATCAATGGAGGGAGATCCTAAGGGTCTCATTCCTATTCATAGGAATACCATTGGAAGGTTGTGAATGTCAAGGTTGAATTAGTTGTTCCTGAATGATACTACTATAAATTAGAGTGATTTTAGGAGGCTGATGGATTTTAATGAATATTTTGACACATTAAAAGAATACTATTAATTACATGGACACAATAATTCCAGGAAAGTGATTGATTTAATTAATAATTCATTAATGATGAAAATAATATTACATGGAGGCATAATAAATACCTAAGATTTGGTAGGAATGTAACATATATAACTGAATATTGTATACACATCTCTGGCACTCTATAAAGATCTATATTTATTTGTGTACTACCATCTGCATATCAATCTGTTCTTATTTTGTCAATCCCTGGGGCTCGATCTCAAGTTCTGGGAACTACTTGTCAGCTCAATGTGCACCAAGCTGGCATGCTGACAATCACCCATTCATGTATTGAGCCTTGTAGGCTGTGAGTTCAGATGCCAGCACTCACAAAAATTGAATCGTGGAGTAAGAAGCCCATGGTGACACATTTTCCTTTCTTGTGAAAGTCCTGGGTATCAGGTGTGAAGTTTCATACATAGGCAAATATATATCCTGTGTAATAAATGTAATAAATATTCCATGTGTAATAACAATTGCAGGGAGCTGGGACAAACGCCATTACAAGATGGCGCCCAACTCCTTTCAGCTTAGAGGTAAACAACTCCACATTAGGCAGTGCTTTGCGGGACTGCGGGTCCCTAGCTTTGCGCATGCGCCATCATTGTAAATCCTGAGCCAATCCCGTGGCACCTGGTGACGGCAAAAGGCGGACAGCCAATCCTGAAGCGACCCGTGTTCCAAACCCTATATAAGCGGCTGTATTTCCTTGCTCGCTCTCTTGCGCTCAAGCTCTCCCTTCAACTAAAAGGCTCTCCAATAAAGTGTGATCTGAGAAGACTCCTGGTGTGGTGGTCGTTCTTCCTCGCTGGCCGAGAAGGCGTTCGCCGCAAGTGGTGCCGAAACCCGGGACCTGCGCAAGAGGTCGAACAGGAGCCAGAACTCAACACATGGAGAGGAGACGTCGGTAAGTATCCCTAGGTATGCTGTTTTTTACTATGGACTATTGGTTGTTTGCATTGCTGCTTCCTTTGTGGTTTGTCTTTCTGGTGGTTCTCTGTGCCTGTCTGCGTTGTGGGGATGACCACAAAGAGGGGGTCTCAAGGAGACCCCTGTACCCTTCTTTGAAGGAAGTTTCAAACCGGTTCTCAGCCCTACATGTGGAAGGGCAGGACCAAGAACGCAGTGATCCTGTGAGTGACTCAGAGGAAGAAATGTTAGAGGAGGAGGGAGAGCAGCTCGATCCAGCTGATAATGAAGACTTAGAAGAGGCTGCGGCTGAGTATGAGGCAGACAGATATGGGGGGTGGCGTCCCCAAACGATAAGAGTACCGCAGCAGCCAGAAAGGAGGAAAGGAGCTGGCCCTCACCCGTCGGCCCCTCCCCCGCCGTACCCGCCGGCGGGGCGGAGTCACTTTATAAAAGGGAGCACATGGTCGCGGCTGGCGGCCGCATTTCCGGTTTTTGAAAATCCAATTACTAATGAAAGAAATTTTGAGCCGGTTTCCTACTCCCAGCTTAAGGATTTAGTTGAGGCAGTCCGGACTTATGGAGTGACGGCTAATTATACCATAGCCTTACTCCGAAGGCTGACTGTTAATGCCATGACGCCTACGGACTGGTTCGAGGTGGCCCGCACCTGCCTTAACCACGGGCAATTTCTTGATTTTCGATCTATTGTTCATGATAAGGCTCAAGCTCAATATAGACAAAACGTCCATGATGGGCATCCTGATTGGACTGTAGACATGCTTCTTGGGCAGGGACCCTTTGCCGTGGATCAAATGGGGTACCCCTTTGAAGTGTACCGGCAAGTGAATACCCTTTTTTACAAATCCTGGCGAGCTCTTCCAAACAAGGGGGAGATGGCGGGCAATTTAACAAAAATCACTCAGGCCCCTAATGAACCATTTTCCGACTTTGTTGCTCGCATGCTGGAGACAGCTGAGCGGGTGTTAGGAAATTTGGAGACAGCCATGCCATTTGTGCAACAAAGCATTTTTGAACAAAGTACTCAGGAATGTCAGAGGGCAATTACCCCAGTTAGAACTCAAAGCCTGGAAGCTTGGATAAAAGCCTGTAGAGAGGTGGGTGGCCCTCTGACCAATGCGGGGCTGGCGGCTGCTGTTTTGTCGGCTGCCAGGGCCGCAAAAGATAATAAGGGAAAAGGATGTTTTCGGTGTGGTCAGTTGGGACATGTTAAACGGCAGTGCCCTCAAAATGGTGGTCCTGCACAAAACACGCCCAGGCCGCTAAGGACTCCAGGGGTGTGTCCTCGTTGTAAAAAGGGGAAGCATTGGGCCAACGAATGCAGGTCAGTTAGGGATATTGATGGACATCTCCTCCCCCAAATTGGTTCAAACACTCATTCGGAACCAGAGCCAAAAAAACGGGAAAAGGGGCCCTCGTCCCCAGGGCCCGAAAATTTATGGGGCATTTCAGAGTCCGGTTCCCGAACAACCCCCACAACAACCCTCCAACCAAAGAGAGCAACCTCAGGCTCCGCAGGGTTGGACCTCTGTGCCACCTCCGGACTGGTATTAACCCAACAGATGGGAGTTCAGATTGTGGAGACGGACATGACAGGACCCCTGGATAAGGACACTGTAGGAATAGTTCTAGGACGCTCCTCCTCTACTATGAGGGGGCTAATAATTTACCCAGGGGTAATTGACCCGGACTATACGGGGACCATTAAGGTCCTCTGTCATGTCCCCCGCGGGGTAGTGTCTATTTCCCCCGGAGACAGAATTGCACAACTTTTGGTTTTGCCTTCCTTGCATGGCAACTTCCCTGCTAAGGAGATAAAGAGAGGTGATGGAGGGTTAGGCTCCACTGGAGTCGACCTTACATGTCTGTCCTTAGCTTTGGACCAAAGGCCCATGTTAACTCTTCAAGTGGAAGGAAAAAGATTTGAGGGACTAGTGGATACAGGGGCAGATAGAAGCATCATCCGAAGAGGGCAATGGCCAAGACAATGGCCAACTCAAAAATCCTCCCAAACCTTGCAAGGGCTGGGCTATGCTGAGGCCCCACAGTTAAGTGCAAAAGAATTGACTTGGAGAACAGACGAAGGCCAGATCGGGAGGATGCAACCCTTTGTGGTTGACGTCCCCGTTAACCTTTGGGGAAGAGAGGTACAGCAACAGCTAAAGTTAACCTTGACTAATGATTATTCCCAGGCCAGTCAAAACATGATAAAACAACAAGGATTTGTTCCAGCCCTGGGGCTTGGGCGATGTCTCCAAGGATGCAAGGAGCCAATAGAGCCACTTCCTAAGCAGGATAGAAAGGGTTTGGGTTTTTCTTAGGGGCCCCTGAAAACAAAGCTTCCACTAAAGGTGCGGTGCCCATACCTTGGTTATCCCAAAAAGCGGTGTGGGTTCCTCAGTGGCCCCTCTCTCAAGAAAAGTTGGAAGCAGCACAAACCCTTGTTCAGGAACAGCTACAGTTGGGGCATGTTGAACCTTCCGTGTCATCCTGGAACACCCCAATTTTTGTAATAAAAAAGGCCTCTGGAAAATGGAGACTGCTACATGACCTTCGAGCAGTAAATGCTCAGATACAGATCATGGGACCGGTGCAAAGGGGGCTCCCCCTGCTTTCGGCATTACCTAAAGAATGGCCTATTTTAGCCTTAGATATTAAGGATTGTTTTTTCTCCATACCGCTCCATAAAAAGGACAGGGAGCGCTTTGCTTTTACTTTACCTTCAGTTAATCATGAAACTCCGGATGCTCGCTACCAGTGGAAGGTTCTCCCTCAGGGGATGGCTAATAGCCCAACAATTTGTCAATTGTTTGTAGGAGCTGTGTTGGCCCCTGTTAGAAAAAACTTTCCAAAGGTACGGATTATCCATTATATGGATGATATCTTGTTGGCTGCTCCTTCAAAAGAGACTCTTCATAGAGTGTTTGGGCAGATAACGGAGACCTTAGCTGAGAAGGGATTGATAATTGCCCCTGAAAAGGTTCAACAGACTAGTGTTGTTCAATTTCTGGGAACCATTGTTTCTCCCAATGAGATTAAGCCGCAAAAGCTCTTTATTCGAACTGATCACCTTAAAACACTTAATGATTTTCAGCAATTGGCAGGAGACATTAATTGGATAAGGGGATTTCTTAATCTCCCTCGGTCAGAGTTGTTACCTTTGTTTGCCATTTTGGAGGGTGACCCTGAAGTCACCTCCTCTAGGTCCCTGACACCTTTAGCACTAAATTCCCTACAAAACGTTGAGGCAGCTTTGTCTAGGGCTCAACTTTCACGGGTTGATTTAAAATTACCTATCGATTTATGTATATTAAAAACGAAAAATTATCCCACGGGGGTTCTTTGGCAAAATAGCCCCTTGTGGTGGCTTCATGGCAACTCGGTGGAAGCAAAGACAGTCCAATATTTTCCTGAATTAGTGGCTAAACAAGCACTTTTGGGCATAAAGTATTGTTTGATGCACTTTGCAAAGATCCCAGATAAATTAATCATTCCATATACCCGTGAACAAGTTGAGATTTTGGCCGCTACAGTGGATATGTGGGCGATTCTTGTTTGCTCATTCCCCAATATTATTGATAATCATTATCCTAAACATCCTTTGCTTGCCATAGTTAAAAAAGATTTAATATATTTTCCTGTTGTTACTTCAAAGAAACCCTTGGCTGATGCTTTAACCATTTTTACGGATGGATCAAAATCTGGACAAGGTGCCTTCCTTGTTCAAGGACGCCGACAGCCGGTGGTCTTTAATTTTCGGCCAAACGTCCCACAGGCTGTTGAATATTTAATTGTGCTTGAAGTTTTTAAAAGATTTGATCAACCTATTAATTTATTTTCTGATTCACTATATGTAGTAAATGCTGTTGCTTCCCTTGAAGTTGCTGCTTCAATTAAACAGGCTAGTACAATTTCTAATGTTTTGCTACAGATTCAATCCCTTATTTTAGACAGAAAACACCCTTTTTATATTGGACATATTCGTGCTCACTCTATGTTGCCGGGCCCAATGGCAAAGTGTAATGACTTAGTGGACCAAGCAACTCGGGCTGTGGCCCTGGTCGCTGCTGATCCTGTAAAATTGGCAGAGGATTTTCATAGGTTGTATCATGTGCCTGCAAATACCCTTAGGAAAAGATATAATTTGCCCAGACATGTAGCTAGGGAAATTGTTAAAGCCTGTAAATCTTGTGTTACCTTTCTTCATCCTCCCCATGTGGGGGTAAACCCCAGGGGGTTGAGACCAAACGCCTTGTGGCAAATGGATGTTACTCATTTGACAGAATTTGGAAAGTTAAAATATTTACATGTGTCTGTGGACACCTTTTCTGGTGTCATTCATGCCACACCTTTGGCAGGAGAAAAGGTGTCTCACGTTAAAATACACTGCTTGGAAGCTTGGGCAGCTTGGGGAAAGCCCCTTAGACTTAAGACAGATAATGGCCCTGCTTATACTTCCCAGGGTTTTCGTGCCTTTTGTGCACAACTGCAAGTTGCCCACACTACCGGGTTGCCTTATAATCCTCAAGGACAAGGTATAGTGGAAAGAGCCAATAGAAGCATAAAAGAAATGCTTCAAAAACAAAAAGGGGGAATTGCTGAGTCAGCGTCCCCCAGGGAAAGACTTTCCCTTGCACTCTTTACCCTCAATTTTTTAATTTTAAATGATAAAGACCAGTCTGCAGCAGACCGGCATGTGACAAGAGACTCTACAGACAATAAAGACATGGTTATGTGGAAGGATGTCATTGATAACAAATGGTATGGACCGGATCCGGCTATTACGAGATCCAGGGGAGCTGTTTGTGTTTTTCCACAGGATCAAGAAACACCACATTGGGTCCCAACTCGGCTAACAAGATTGGTCAAGGAAACTCAGGACGAAAAACAGGATGATCAAGAAGGCGTTGAGCGTGATAATATTACTGATGGTCAAGACCTATCACAGTCAAGGAGAGCTACGATGGGGGATCCTATCGGTGTTCCCGAGGCCGATGCCAGTTAGGCACGATGCCCGCCTTTTTAACAAAACCATGGATCTCCCGTACCTCACACTGGATGTGGAAGAAGCGCCCATCAGAAAAAATCGATCCATTTCCCTAAACGGGAGCTTGTGCTTCCAATTGGTTAAAAATGCATCTGCCCTTTCTCCAGGCATCCTGCTCTTATCTCAAACAGCAGTTATCTTTTAGGTAATTGGACTGGCGAGTTTGATGAGATGCTGGAGAAGCTGCGGATTGCCATTGTGATTGTTAATTCAACGCGAATGGATCCCGGATTTGTGGAAGGGCTCCAGTCCTGGATTTCCTCCGCTGTTTCCTGTTTTAAGGAGTGGGTGGGAGTTGGAATGTTTTTAGCCTGCTGCTTGGGCGGATGCGTGGTCTGCCTATGGTTGGTCTGTCGCCTTCGAGCCCAAACCAGTAGGGACAAAGTTGTTATTTCACAAGCATTAGCCGCCTTGGAGAGTGGATCCTCACCCCAAATTTGGCTGTCGGCCCTGAGAGGTCATTAAGCCTTATCATTTCGCATAGCCCTAGCACCCCGAGGGATCTGGGGATCCCATTGCACCGGGACGGGTATGTGACTGATAATTTGGAACAGGGTGTAAGGCAAACGCACTGCACTTGGGCAAACGCACTGCACATGGGAATCACTTCCTGGCGTAAGCCCAAGAAGAGCACGTTGGGCTGCAAGTGGGTTGATGCCCAAGATCCCACCTCTGCAAAAAAGGCATCGGACGGGCCTGGTCGTCACTGGGGAAGGCGCCCCCCAGGCGAAGGCCAGTGCAAGGTCCTCTTTTTGAGGCAGAGGCCCGACCTCTACTCTTACCTGTTGCCAAAACAAAAAGGGGGAACTGCAGGGAGCTGGGACAAACGCCATTACAAGATGGCGCCCAACTCCTTTCAGCTTAGAGGTAAACAACTCCACATTAGGCAGTGCTTGGCGGGACTGCGGGTCCCTAGCTTTGCGCATGCGCCATCATTGTAAATCCTGAGCCGATCCCATGGCACCTGGTGACGGCAAAAGGCGGACAGCCAATCCTGAAGCGACCCGTGTTCCAAACCCTATATAAGCGGCTGTATTTCCTTGCTCGCTCTCTTGCGCTCAAGCTCTCCCTTCAACTAAAAGGCTCTCCAATAAAGTGTGATCTGAGAAGACTCCTGGTGTGGTGGTCGTTCTTCCTCGCTGGCCGAGAAGGCGTTCGCCACAAACAGTCAATAAAATAAATGGTAAATAGATGAATAAAACAAAAAATTAAATGAATAACTACATTAAGTGCAATATGGAATCAACTTATGGGGCTCGATCTCAGGGCCTGGGAACTGCCTAAGAGCTGAATTGGCTAGAGGCTGCTGCACTGAAAATCACCCATTCATGAAATTCTAGGCCCTGAGTTTAGATCCCAGCACTGCCAAAAATGTAATCTTGGAGTGAGAAGCTGAGCATGACACGTTTTCTTTCTCTTTGAAAGTGCTCGGTGACAGGTAGGATGTATAATTCGGGTGCAAATCTATATGCTATGTAATAGAATATCATAGGTGGAATAATTGTCACTACAATAAATGATGAAGGGTTGAATTAGTGTATCATTGTAAATAAAATTAGATGCAATAATTATAGGATGTATATTAAGTTTTATTAATATTTTATTAAGCATTAACAGAATAAAAATTGCATGGAGTCATAATTAAATACCTATTATTTGGTAGTGACACATGATGCATAATTTAATTATATATAGACATCGGTCTCATTCTATAAAATATGTAAATATATGTATGTATATATGTACACATATGATAATAATAGGATATTGAGTAATTTTAATTAATGCTTTATTAATTGTTCAACTGGGACACATCATTAAGTGGAGACATAATTTAATATCTAGTAACTGGCAGTAATATCTATAAGTTAATAATATAGAGATATCTCTCTTTTTGTGTACATAGTATTTATATACAGCAATCTGTATATATTTATACCTTGTTCACTCCTGGAGCTCGGTGGTTGAGTGCTTCCCTAGTAAGCAGGAAGCCCTGGGTTCAATTCCTCAGTGCCACATAAACAGAAAATCCAGAAGTTCTGCTGTCATTCAATCAATTGAGTGCTAGCCTGGAGCACAAATATTTAGGGATAGTGTCTAAGCCCTTACTCAAGGCACAGGACTGCTGCTAAAAAAAGGTAGAATGTTCTAACTGCAAGTATATAAGGCCAGGACTTCACATGCATCACCACAGAGCAAGCTAGTGAAAGATTAAAAATTAGAATTACATTTTACAATTGCTAACTGCTGATTTTGCTTTTGTAAAATTGCTTGCCCTAGCACTAACCCCCCTCCCTTCTGGAAATAAGGAATTGA
The DNA here is from genome assembly GCF_019054845.1 of Dipodomys spectabilis. Taxonomy (NCBI): domain Eukaryota; kingdom Metazoa; phylum Chordata; class Mammalia; order Rodentia; family Heteromyidae; genus Dipodomys; species Dipodomys spectabilis. Next base: position 2,816,547 of record NW_024871184.1, on the reverse strand, counting down.
GTAAAGAGTCTTGGAGCCCAGATGCTCCAGGACAAGGTCTGTGGTCATAAATAAAGAACAAACAAGTAAATTCCCCAAGTGGTCAAATGGGACCCAAGATAAGGACCCAAGATAAGGACCACCTGGCAAGTCCAGCAAACTAGGCCAAATGTTAATCAATCACAAGCCTGTTACTATGTGAACTCCCCTAACTCTTACCTCCTAGAGTGACTACCTCCTTTAAATCACCCGCACCAATCGTTTTTACAAAGAGTGTTATAAACTTCCCCGCGTAGTAAAAATGATTGCCGGAGTACATAGTGACTTTTAAATGGGCCAATCCCAGGGACACCTGGTGTTATATGCTAATCTTGTGGATTTTGCCTTTAAGAATGCCTGTAACCGCTGCTCAGGGCTCTCCCCCTTGCCGGGGCAGAGAGATTGTTTGCGCAAATGCTGAATAACTCCTCTTGCTTGTTGCATCTACTGGTTTGGAGTCTTGGTTTCTGGGGTGCCCTCCCGTTGATGGAAGTATCCCAGGAGTCTGGGTTCTTTCACTAGGAGTCTGGTGCTGACAACTGCCACCTAACCTGACTTGATGTAAACCGCTGCAACCCAGATCCTGGGTTTACCGCCATCATCCTGGCTGCTAGGGGGCTTTAAAACCCAGCCCTGACAGGAAGTCTGTGAGACTCCTGGAATCCTGGAAATGTGGCTCAAAGTGGTAGATCTCTAGCTTTGAACAAATGGTATTAGAACAGTATCCCCATGCATTGAGTACAAGCCCCATTGGTAATTCCTCCCAAAAAACTACCCCACTAAAACATTAGATTTGAACTTGTATGGTTTATGAAATGTTCCTCAAAGAATGGTGATACTGATTAAAGCACCCTAATTCTAATGACAGCTTGTTTAATAGAGCTATGTGCTGAGTCCTTCATAGGGTGCAGTGTGCTGAGTCATGCATTGGGTGCTGTGTGCTGAGTCTATCACATGATGCTGTGTGCTGAGTCCTTCAAACAGTGCCATGTGCTGTGTCCTTCACAGGGTGCATTCTTTCATCTGGTCCTTGTAAGAGCTCTACAATTGAGATGATTATACATACAAAAATACTGAGGCTCAGATATGTCCCTGTTATGGGGACATTACTAAAGAGTGGGTGAGTTGTCTCCTGCAGACAATTGTTTCATTTTGTTTTTCTCAGACATGAACCTTGAAATTGCAGCCTCAGCACTGACCCTTACCTCTTGGGCTCATGGATAACACTCCACCACGTGGAGCCAAGGACCCCCTTGCAGCAGAGTGCCATGGCCTAGGGGTGGATAGCTGAGGTCTGTCATCCTGCCTTCTCAGGAAGCTGAGATCTGAGGATCAGGGTTCCAAACACAAAAGGTCCCATGAGATTATATCTCCAATTCACAACTAAGAAAACTGAAGTGGAAGCTGGGTGCTTGTGGCTCATACTTGTTATCCTAGCTACCCAGGAGGATGAGATCTGAAGATCATGGTTCAAAGCTAGCCTGGGCAAGAAAGTCCTTGAGACATTTAGCTCCAATAAACCACCAGAAAACCTTAAGTGGCCTCTGGCTCAAGACTTTAGCTGAAGAACTCAGGGACAGCACCCAGGCCCAGACTTCAACTCCTACAACCAACAACAACAACAACAAAAAGACAAACACAAACTAACAAACCTGAAGTAGAGCACTGGGAATGTGCCTTAGGGATAGAGGGCTTTGCATATATGACACCCTGGGCTTGATTTCTCAGTACCACATTACCAGGAAAAAGCCTGTACTGGCTCTGTGGCTCAACTGGGAAAGGACTATCCTTATACAAGAGAAACTAGGTACAGTGCTCAAGTCTTGATTTCAAGCTCCAGAACTAGTGTATTCACACACACACACACACACACACACATACACACACACACACACACACACACACACACACACACACACACAAAGCAGAAGTGAAGCTGTAACACAAAATGGTAAAGCACTAGTTTTCTGCTCTGATCTCATGGTCAGCACTCAGGCCCCGTGTTCACAATCAAACCTAGCCATCCACGGCTTAACTAGGAGATGTCAAAGGTTTCAAAACCAGATGAGCTTCACCAGCCCCATATGACAGGAAGTATTGTGATATCTGACATGTGCTTGGATTTCCCAAGCTTCTGGAAACCTAGGAGAGGCATCATAGGCTCATCATCATCTGCAATGAAACATTTCCTTAGGTTCAGTGCCCTAGTTGTGTTCCTGAAGGACTCCTGAATTACATTTAGCACTGTATATGAACACCAGAATATAGCCTCACAAAGGCAGAATAAGTGTAGAGGACTTGGCCTGCCACAGGAGGTGGCACAGATGAAGGCTTCCTGTCAAATCAGAGCACTGGGGAGAGAGAGAACTTGGGGTACAAAGAGGCCTTTTTCTCCTTACCTTCAGAGCCTGCCCACACTCATCCTCACTAATTGGCCCGGATGGAGTTGTTTGGTACATAGCTGTACAGGAGTGAGGCCTTTAGTCTGCCTGTTCAGACAATGTGAGAGACTTCTTCCAGCAGGCCTGGGGTGCAGAGAAACCCTCAAGCTACACTGGGCCCAGTGAGGGGAGCCCCAGAACATACATTGTCATGAAAGCCACCTCTGTGCTATGAAATCATTTTATTGAAGACAAATTTCCTAGCTTGGTGCCATTCACAAAAGCTACTCTGGAGTTTCACCTATAGGAATGCATCCATACATACACAAAGACATGGAGGTACAGGCTCTTTTGGTGGGGCAGGTCCTGGGGTTGAACTATGAGCCTAGGGGTTGCCCCTGAACTCCTTTTGCTCCAGGGTAGCTCATTACCCTTGAATCACAGTCCCACTTCTGGGTTTTTCTGTGATTTCTTACAAATAAGCATGTCAAGGACTCTCCTAACTGGGCTGGATTCAAACTGATAATCTCTACATCTCATCGTCTGAGGAGCTGGGATTATAGTCAGCAGACACTGGCACCTACCTTTCTTTTCTTCTTCATTTTTTAATCTGGACAATCTGACTTCTTCACAGGGTCATTCCAATGGTTTGAATTTATAAGTAAACTACCCAATGTTCTTTATAGCTGCTTTCTCTGAGAAGGATTCGCCATCCTCATCTTCCACTCTGCTAACAGGTTAGAAGCCAAAAGTGAAAAATGAGTGTCATAGGATTTGGGAGCTAAGATTCACAGTTCATGCCAGCTCTGTCACTTAGCTTTGAGCTGCAGTGAATTTACTGTCTCCGGATAAGAGGACCAAAAGCTGAAGTGATCCTTACACTGTCTTCATTGGTCCTTTTGCCTATAAAATGATGTAATAGTTATGAGTGTTATGTGTCTCCAACCTTAAATATCTAGAACACACTAGAAACATCTTCATGTTTCTGTTTTTCTCTAGTACCTCCCGAGATTTAGACTAAAGTTTTGTGTGGAGTGGCTCCTTGGCAAACCCTTGAGGAAAGCCACTTGAAGCCTCCTCAGGAGATCGCCATCCAAAGCCAGCCCAAGCAGAAAAGTCTGTGAGATTCTTATCTCCAATAAACCACCAGAAACCAGAAGTGGAGCAGTGGCCCAGACAGTAGAGCTCCCGCTTTGAGAGAGCTGAGCAGGAAATACAGGCCCGACCAGGCAAGCCTGGGTGGTCCTTATATCCAATTAATGACCAGATGGCTGGAAGTGGAGCTGTGGCGGTGGTATAGCCTCAGCCTTGAGCAAAATATCTGAGGAATTCATGAGGCCCTGACTTTAGGCCCTGGGATGGCCATAAAAATTGAAAAGAGAAGGTCATGTTATGTATTAGTGCTCTACCTACTTATGTGTGTATATTACCTCCCTGAGGGCAAACAGATCATATGCAATGCTTCTGCTTTTATTTACTGATTCATTTTTCAGATATGCTTGTTGCACATACCACATCATTCTCTTCATTTCAGGCCCATCGCTTTTCTCTTCTAGGGTTCCAGGCTTGTGTCCTTATATGATGTACTTAAAATCTCAGCAGCCTTTATTCATATTTTATTATGAGGCCAAGGACGGTACTGTCACAAATCAGGTAGGGGAAAAGGTTAGGTTTCGTATAAATAACCGGTATTCAGAAAATTAAACTTGGAGATGTAAGATGGTAGCATACTTATGTAAAAACTTCCACTAAGAAAAAGAGGAGGGGGCTGGGAATGTGGATTAGTGAGAGAGTGCTTGCCTAGCATGCAAGAAGCCCTGGGTTTGATTTCTCAGTAGCACACACACACAAAACACCAGAATTCATGCTGTGACTCATGTAGCAGAGTGCTAGAGACAGTGCCTAGGCCTTGAGTTCAACCCAAGAACTGGCAAAGAGATAGCTAGTTGGGTAGGTAGGTATGTAGGTAGAGAGATGGATGGATAGATAGATAGATAGATAGATAGATAGATAGATAGATAGATAGATAGATAGATAGATAGATAGATAGATAGATAGACAGACAGAAAGATGATAGATGAATATAGTCTTGGACTTCAGGAGGAAAGAAGGGAACAATTCCCAGTCATGAGGTCTTTTGCAGTGTGCCAGGACTCCACCATCACCTTCACACAAACACAGAGCAGGAAGACTGTCTGTCCCACTTCTCAGGCAGCCGAAGACACCAAAGCCAAGAGGGCAGAGCCAGGTTCTAACTCAGGTGCTTGGAGTCAGTAGAGAAAGGGCCCTGCCTCTCCTTGGACTGGGTATTTGCATTAAGTATGTGGAGAATGAAGGAAGGAGAATGGACTGGCAGAGTCGAAGAAGGGCCTTCAAATCTGACAGATAGAGAATCAAAAACCCACTTGCTAAGATCAGAGAGCAGGGTTTTTGTATTCTGTTCCTCCCCTCTCCCCCAATAAATTGGCTCTCTATTGTTAACCTAAAGATAGCCTGAGGCTCCCTTCACCTGAGGGAGGAAGGCTAATTAGTCATTGTTTGAAGAGGCTGAGAAAAGCCTGACCCTGGTGTAACTCTAACAAATGTTTCAGGTTTCCCCTCATTGCTGGCGTGCCTGGAATGAATGAAGTGGTTTTGCAGCTCACTTCCCTGTTGAGTGTGTACAATCTGCCTCCTAATCCTGAGGCCTGGGTCTCTTCACCCAGCCTGGCTTTTTAAACTGTTTACTGTCCTTCAAATACAGTGTTACACTGGAGTTCTTCCTGCTAACAGGGCTAAGGCTTGGATCCTGAGAATTTCATTTAAACCCAGGATGGGTAAATAATGTTTCTTTCCTGCTTCTATAGCTCAAGAAGTCTAAGAACATTTAGAGTACAAGTAACTTATCACCAAGGAAAACCCAGGAAACTCTTGAACGTCTGACCTTTCAGCAGTGGATGAGTGTCATAGACTTTCCCTCCCTGGTTGGCTTCACCCTGTTATCCTCAGACCTCAGCCTCCTGAACTAGGGTGACACTCATGAGCTATTGGTTCTCTGCTAGGTTCAGAACTGTAATGACATTGACAATACAAGGCAAATGCTTATCACAAAGGGCTTGTGGAGCATATTAAGCCTTTTAACATTGGACCTTTCAGAACCCTGTAGGACACAAGGTTATAATGCTAGAGCCTGAAAGTCTGTTCATATGGATGAGCTACACTTGAACCTTGAGCTCTGACTCAAATTCTGGTGTATATCAGGATTCATTTTCCAGAGAATGTTCTCCTAATTATCAATAGGAAAAGTACTTTGATTAACCCTCAATTTTTCCAGTTGTGTGTCTTGAACTCAAGCCTGCGCACTGTCCCTGAGCACTTCAGCTCAAGGTGAACACTCTACCACTTGAGCCACAGCACCACATGGGGTCTTTTGGTGGTTCATTGAAGGTAAGAGGCTAACAGGCTTTCCTTGCCTAGGTTGTTTTTGAACTGTGGTCTTCAGATCTCAGCCTGCTGAGAAGCTAGTGTTCCAGTTGTGAGCCACTGGCATCTGGCCGATAGTTTTTGACAGGTCTGGGACTTTATCTTAGGGCCTTGGTACTGTCTCTGAGCTTCTTTTTCTCAAGACTAGCACTCTACCAGTTGAGCCACTCCACAGCTTCTGGCTTTTTCTTTGTATGTGGCACTGCGGATTCAAACCCTGGCATTCATGCATGCTGAGCAAGTTCTCTACCACTAAGCCACATTTCAAGCCCCATCCTTACAATTTTATCCCTTAACTTGCCTATCCTCAAGAAAAAGCTTCTGAGTATAAATCATTTAAAGAAATCTCTATAGGAAGGTGTCCAAAGACACAGAAGACAAAGCTCATACTTAGGAGAGACTCTAAACATGTGAAGATTGTTAGGTTTGTAAAAAGAGGTAGCCGAGTAAGAACAGCACCAGCATGCACGTGGTATTCAGGTGAGGGGTAGGTTTATTCAATAGACCTGCTGGGACTAGGCAAGGTTGGCACTCCACGTGGCTGGGAAAGAGAGGAAAGAGAAGAAAGAGCAGGAGAGAGAGGGAAGAGGGGAGAGAGAGAGAAGACAGAGCGCAGAGAGAGAGCAGTGAGCAGAGAGAGCAGGGAGAGCTAGAAAAGAACAGAGAGAGAAAATCCGGGCCTGGGCTAGCCCTTATCTAGGGTATGGGTGGAGAAAGGTGTGGCCACATCAAATTCAGATGTGACCTCAGCGAATGCAGATGTGACCTCTTCCAGGTGTTCCAGTTGCCTAGGTAATGCAGGTACTGGGTGGAGACTGCTCGAGGAGAGTGGAGTCTGCTGGCCACACAGGAGCAGACCTTACAAAGACCATGACAATGCTACCATTTAATTAGGTATCATATTTCAACACAAAAAAGTATTAATGAAAAATGAGTCAATGTCCTATATTATTAAATTTTTGCTGTATAATATTTTTAATGTGAAAATATTGTGCAGAGGGGTTACAATTGCATGGGCAAAATAATGAGTACATTTCTTATAAAGCATTGTAGCCTCCTCCTTTGTTTCCCCTTCCCATTCTTTCCCATCCTCCCCCCTGCCCCCCTTCTAAGTCCTCCCCCCCGCACCAAAGTTGTAAAGTTTGTTTTCAACATAACGACTTGTACATCTCATTGTTGCATTGGGTCCACCTGTATCCTTATTTAAACTATTTGTTTTTTCCTTTCCCCTCCACAAATTACACTGACATCAAATACAGTGAAAGCAGGGTTTATGCCGTGGGGAGGGACATACAAAGCAACAAAGAAATAATCTTATAAATGTGTTAGAAACAATAGCATGAAAGAAAAAAACATTTGAATACATATCTTAGTGTTCATTTCCCTAACATCAACTTATCTGATCTTTTCTGCTTGACTCAGATATATACTAATTATTGCAAATAAGGGAAACCATGGGACCTATGCTTCTTTGGGCCTGGCTTACTGCACTTAATATAATTTTTTCCAAGTCTTTCTATTTCCTAACTGTTAGGTTTTTAAAAAGAGGTAGCCAAGTAAGAACAGCAGCAGCACTCACGTGGTATTCAGGTAAGGGGTAGGTTTATTCAGTAGACCTGCTGGGACCAGGCAAGGTTGGCACTCCACGTGGCTGGCAAAAGAAAGAAGAAAGAGAGGAAAGAGAGAGAAAAGAGAGCTAGAAAAGAGCAGAGAGCAGAGAGAGCTAGAAAAGAGCAGTGAGAGAGGGGAGAGAGAGGAGAGAGAGAAAGAGAGAGCAGAAAAGAACAGAGAAAGAGCTAGAATAGAACACAGAGAGCAGAGAGTTAGAAACGAACAGAGAGAGCGCCTGGGCTTGTGCTAGGCCTTATCTAGGGTATGGGCGGGGAAAGGTGTGACCACATCAAATTCAGATGTGACCTCAGCGGATGCAGATGTGACCTCTTCCAGGTGTCCCAGTTGCCTAGGTAACGCAGGTACTGGGTGGAGACTTTGCTGCGAGGAGGATGGAGTCTGCTGGCCATCCAGGAGCGGACCTTACACTAACAAATGGGGCAATGTCATTCTTTCTGATGGAGGCATAGAATTACATTGTGCATATGTACCACATTTTATTGATCCATTCATCTACTGAGGGGCATCTGGGCTGATTCCATATCATAGCTATAGTAAATAATGCAGCAATAAACATAGTCGTGCTGGTAGCTTTATTGTGGTCTTGTTTTGAACAATTGAGTAAATGCCCCAAAGTGGGATTGCTGGGTCATAGGTGAGTTCTATGTGTCTTTTGAGGAAACTCAATACTGCTTTCCAAAGAGGTTGAACAAGTTCACAATCCCACCAACAATGCAGTAAGATTCCCTTCTGTCCACATCCCCTCCAGCATCTGTTGTTATTAGAGTTCTTGATTATTGCCATTCTAACTGGGGTAAGGTGGTATCTCTATGTTATTTTGATTTGTATTTCTTTAATGGCTAGGGAGGTTGAGCATTTCTTCATGTGTCTATTGGCCATCCTTCTTTCCTCTTCAGAGAAGTTTCTCTTTAAGTCTTTAGCCCACTTATTTATTGGGCAGTTGTTTTTTTCAAGATTTGTTGTTGGGGGATATAATTTTTTGAGTTCCAGGTACATTTTAGATATGAGACCCTTGTCTGTTGTATGGCTAGTGAAGATCTTCTCCCAATCCGTGGGCTTCCTATTAATCTTGCTTGCTATGTTCTTTGCCATGCAGAAGCTCTGCAATTTCATGCGACCCCATTTGTTCAAACTTTCTTTGCTTTGTGATGGTTCTGGGTCTTTATTAAGAAAATTTCGCCCTGTGCCAAGGAGACCTAAGGTTTCGACCTATTCCATCCTGTAATGTTTTCAGAGTGTCTGCTTTGACTCTGAGGTCTATTATTTATTCGGAGTTGATTCTGGTGCAGGGTGATATATAAGGATCTGGCTTTAGTTTTCTACAAGTAGTTAACCAATTTTGCCAGCACCATTTACTGAAGAGGATGTCTTTCTTCCATTCTATTTTTTGAGCTCCTTTATCGAAGATTAGATGGCTATAGGTCTATGCATTCATTCTGGGTTATCAATTCTATTCCATTGGTCTTGAGGTCTCTCCTTGTGCCAGTACCAAGCTGTTTTGATTACTATGGCTTTGTAGTAGAGTTTGAAATTTGGTATTGATATTCCTCCAGCACTGTTCTTTCTGTTGAGAACTGTTTTTGCCATTTGGGGTCTTTAATTATTCCATATGAAATTTTGGTTGTGTCTTCTATTTCCTTGAAGAATGAAGTTGGAATATTGATAGGTATCGCATTGAATTTGTAGATAGCCTTGGGAAGTGTTGCCATTTTCACGATGTTGATCTTCCCAATCCAGGAGCATGGGAGTTTTTGCTTTCTAAATTCTGTTTTGATTTCCTTTTTGAGGTTTTTAAATTTTTCATCATAGAGGTCCTTCACTTCTTTGGTTAAATTAGTTCCTAAGTATTTTATTTTTTGAGTGGCTATTATGAATGGAGTTGCTTTCTTAATTTCAGCCACACTTTTCTCATTGTTGGCATACAGAAAAGCCATTGATTTTTGAGGGTTAGTTTTGAATCAGCTTGAGTAATTTGGGAGTGGAGTCTGTGGGATTCTTTAAATACAAGATCATGTCATCTGCAACGAAGTAGAGTTTTACTTCTTCTTTCCCTATTTGGATCCACTTTATGTTTGCATCTTGTCTTATTGCTGTAGTTAGTCATTCTAATACTAGATTGAAGAGAAGTGGAGAGAGTGGACATCCTTGTCTCATTCCTGAGCTAAGAGAAAATGGCTTTAGTTTTTCACCATTAAGTATAATGCTGGCTGTAGGTTTGTCATATACAGCCTTTATTGTATTGAGGAATGTTCTATGAATTCCTAATTTTTCCAGAACTTTCATCATAAAGGGGTGTTGAATCTTGTCAAATGCTTTTCCTGCTTCTATTGAAATAACCATGTGGTTCTTATCCATGCTCCTGTTGATGTGATGAATTATACTAATTGATTTGCGTATATTGAACCAGCTTTGCATCCCTGAAATGAATCCTGTTTGATCTTGGTTTATGATTTTTTTGGATAAATTGTTGAAGTCGATTGGCCAAAATTTTGTTGAGAAGTTTTTCATGAATGTTCATCCAAGAAATGGGTCTATGGTTCTCTTTCTTTGATGAGTCCCTGCCTGGTTTTGGATGAGGGTTATGATAGCTTCATAGAATGAGTTCGGTAGTGAACTTTCTCTTTCAATTTCATTAAAGAGTTGGAGGCGTATTGGTGTGAGCTCTGCTTTTAATGCCTTGTAGAATTCTGCTGTTAATCCATCTGGTCCTGGGCTTTTCTTAGATGGGAGATGTCTTATTTCGGTTTCTATTTCAATGCTTGATATGGGCTTGTTAAAATGGTTTAACTCATCTTGGTTTAGTTTCGGCATGTCAGTATTTGCTAGGAAAAGCTCCATTTCTGCCAAGTTCTCAAAATTATTAGCATAAAGTTTTGAGAAGTATTTCGTTATAATGTTTTGAATCTTGGTTGTTCTGTGGTGATGTTTCCATTCTCATCTCTGAGTTTATTTATTTGGGTGTGTTCTCGTCTTTTTCTGGTAAGATTTGCTAAGGGTCTGTCAATTTTGTTAGTTTTTTCGAAGAACCAACTCGGTTTTTTTTTTATGCTTTCTATGGTTTATTTGGATTCTAATTCATTTAATTCTGATTTAAATTCAATGATTTCTTTCCATCAACTAGATTGCGGTTTTTCTTGCTGCTCTTTTTCAAGGAGGCTCAGATATCTCATTAAATTGTTGGTTTCAGATCTCTCCAATTTGTTGATATAGGAACTTGAAGCTATAAACTTGCCTCTGAGTACTGCCTTTGATGTGTCTCAGAGGAGCTGGTAATTTGTGTGTTCATTTTTGTTGAATATCATGAACTTTTGCATTTCCTTTCTAATCTCTTCTATGACCGACTCGTGATTCAGTAGTAGTGTGTTGTTCAGCCTCTATGTGTTACAGGACTTTCTTTGATGGCTTTTGGTGTTGAGTTCTAATTTTATTCCCTTGTGGTCTGAGAGAATGCAAGGAATAACTTCAATGTTTCTGAATTTGGACAAGGTTGCTTTGTGGCCTAAAATGTGGTCTGTTTTGGAAAATGTTCCATGTGCTGCTGAGAAAAACGTGTATTCTGATGCTGCTGGGTGAAATATTCGGTAGATGTCTATTAAATCTATTTGATCTATGCAGGTGTTTAAATCTGCGGTTTCTCTGTTGAGTTTTTGCCAAGTTGATCTATCTAGTGCGGAAAGTGGTGTGTTAAAGTCCCCAACAATTAATGTCTTTGGATCTATGTGGGATTTGATTGAAAGTAGTGTTTCTTGGATAAATTTTTATGTTTCATTATTAGGGGAATTGTAATATCCTCCTGAAGGAGAGATCCCTTAATAAGTATGTAGTGACCTTCTTTATCTCTTCTCACTAATTTTATTTTATTTTATTTTTTTTAATTTATTTTATTTTATTTTATTTGAGAACATACTGTACAGAGGGGTTACAATTACATGGGCAGGATAATGCATACATTTCTTACCAAGCATTGCAGCCTCCTCCTTTGTTTACCCTTCACCTCCCTTCCCAGCCTCCCCCCTCCCCCCCACCCAATCCTTCCCCCCCTCCTCCCCCCCACACCGACATTGTAAAGCTCGTTTTTGACATGACATTTTGTACTTCTCATTGTTGCAACAGACCTTCTTTATCTCTTCTCACTAATTTTAATTTGAAGTCTATTTTATCTGATATTAGGATTGCAACTCCCGCCTGTTTATGGGGGCCGTTTGCTTTGTAGATTTTGTTCCAGCCTTTCACATTGAAAATGTATTTGATTTTTTGGGCAAAATGTGACTCCTGAAGGCAGCAGATAGAAAGATCTTGCTTTTCAATCCAACTAGACAGTCTATGTCGCTTAATTGGAGAGTTAAGTCCGTCAATGTTGAGAGATAGACCTGAGAAGTATTTGGGAGTTCCTGCTATTTTATCCACCTTCTTGGGGGTTGTGGCAACTGGGTTCTTTCTATGGTTCTTGGATTCTCAGTTTGGCTGTGGTTTCTTTGCCTTTTTGTGGTCTTGTTGGTTTTGTATGTGTAAGACATCTTTAAGAATCATTTGTAGGGCTGGTTTGGTGGAGATAAATTGTTTCAATTTTTCTTTGCTATTGAAAGTTTTTATTTGACCTTCGGTTATGAAGGAGAGTTTAGCTGGGTACAGTATACATGGTTGATAGTTGTTTGTCTTTACGGCATGGCATACATCATTCCAGGCTCTTCTTGCTTTATCCGTCTCTGCTGAGAAATCTGAAGTGATTCTAATTGGTTTCCCTTTATAAGTGATTGATCTTTCTCCTTGAGAGCTTTAAGGATGTTTTCCTTGGTCTGAATTGATCCTATGAGGATTATAATGTGATGCAGGGTTGTCCTGTTCTGTTCTGGTCTATTTGGAGTTCTAAAAGCTTCTTCTATTTGAATAGACCTATCTTTTTTCATGTTTGGGAAGTTCTCTGCTGGGATCCTGTTAAATTTCCCAGACCGTTAATTTCTGTCTCTAGGTGCTCCTCTACACTAATTATCCTCAGATTAGGCCTTCTGATGGTGTCTTCCAAATGTTGAATAGATCTATCCTATTTCTTGGATTTGTCTTAGATGGTTGTGTGTTCTTTCTCTATAATATCTAGGTTCTCTTCAATCCCTGAGATTCGATCTTCTTCATGGTCTAACCTACTATCAAGACTTTCTACTTTGTTTTTATTTCTTTTCCTTCTAGTTGGCTGGCTTTGATTGCTTCAAATTCTTTCTTGGAGCTTTGTTTTAGATCTTGTATGAACTGCTTTACTTCCTTAATTTGGTTTTCAGTGTTTATTTTCAAATCACTTAGTTGATTGGTTATGGTTTCCTTGGACTGCCATTCCTTCTGTTGGGTTCCATTCAGCATTCCTTTTGTGGTCTCCCTGACTTCTTTCAACTTTCTGTTTATGGATTCCATGAATGCCTTTAGCGATCCTTGTATATTCTCATCCTTCTCTCTCAATTCCTGTATTACTCTTTGATTAGCTTTCTCACGGTCACACAATTCCTGTAATTCTCTTTGAGTGTTCTTAGCCCTGCCCATTTGGGATGAAATTAACACGTTTTGTGCTAGAACACTATCTTAAGGCAAGCATCAACCAAAGTCTGTAGTTGCACAGTCAAAATCTGCAGCTACAAAAAAATCTAGTTGAACAGATATATCTATTCAACATCCAACAGCTATGTATTAATGGGTTATGAACTGCAAAGAAGAATTTGGCAAACCAGAAATTATTAGGTTTAGGGAGAGATGTGGGTAAAAATAGGAATAGAGGGATGTGGGCAGGCAGAGGAAAGGTTAACTTAAATAAGTACTAATCTCAAAGTGGGAAATATGTTGAATAGAATGATAGCAGAGAGAGGAAAAAAAAGAAGAATGAGAAAGAGAAAAAAAGAGACAAGAAAAAATGGAAAAACAAAATTTAAAAGTTAAAAAGTGAAACACTTAAAAACAAAAATTATGCAAATTTAAAAACATAATATTCAGAGAAGAACATGCATAGGATAAGAGAAGGGTAGGGATAGAAAGGAGATGTGAAAAACTTAAAAATTAAAATGCTTATATAAGTATAAAGAGATAGTACTTCTATTAAGGAATTTAAGTCTAAGAGGTTTTGAATTGAGTAATATATTTCTGGATTAAATGTGTACACAATAGGGGATAAGGTCTAATAATCAACTATGGGTATATCTGAGGATGAGCAGAACATCAATTAAGTCACGCAAAGAAGAATGAAAGAGAAGAAAAGGTGAAAAGAATGAGAAGGAAAGAAAAAAAACAGATCAAAAGGTCAATAAAGCTAAACAACAAAAAAGAACAATTTTAAAAAAGAAAAAGAAAAAAAAAGCACACACACATATACCCCTAACATAAAAATTTTAAGAGGAAGAAAAAAGTTAATAGGAAACAAATTTTTTAAGTTAAAAATTAAAAAGTTTTAGAAAAAATTTCTTTATAAACGGTACAAAAAAAGAGTTCTTTGAGTTTTTTGGGTGAAATGGGAAGATCCTGTATCTCCCTTGTGTCCATAACCAGTCTCTAGTTGGAGTCTCTCGTCTGCTCTGTGATGTTTGATTTTCCTGTAGCTTGGTTGGTGTCTTAAGTCAGTTTGTTTGAGCAAGCAGAAAAATGCTCTGCTTTACCCAGGATTTTGTGATCCTCCTCCCAGGCTAGTTCAATGGGAGGGAGATCTGCTTTGAGTATCACAGAAGAGGGAGACGGTTGTTTTCTCTAGTTTGGAGATGCTGTAATGAGTCTATGTTCTGGGTAGAGTTGAGGCCTTTCAGCAAACATTAGCTTTTCCCTGAGGGGCTAGCTTCTGAGCCTGCCTGGAGCCATTCTCAGGGTTTATGTTTAATGAATTTCAATTGATTGTCAAGGCTGCTGTATAGAGGGGAAGCCTCTGTCTCTGTTTACCCAGTGAAGAAAGACACTCCTGGGGCTGGCGGCCCAGGCTGGGTGACTTTTCCCTGGGTTGAGCTGAGCCTGACAGGTCAGGTTAGGTTCCTGTGACCTGCTTAATGACTCTTTTGTTTTCTTCCAAGGCCTGAGTTGGAGCTAGCTGCTTAGCCAGGCCTTTGTCATTATCAAAGATGGAAATCTCCCATAGTGGGGGGAGGAGGGGTGGCCTTCTCTCCTCTGCTCCCTGAGAGGATGTCAGGCTTCTACTCAAGCCAGAGTCTTGGTTCCTGGGTCGTCTCTGGTCTATGAACTGCAGGATGATGATGTGTGCTTCTTGTCAGTTCTTGCTGGTGTTGAGTAGAATCCACTCACTGACCCCATCTGGCGCCTTTGTCCTGGACTCTCTGTGTTGCAGGTATGGCGTCTATGGCTGCCGCCAACACTGCTGCCACTGCCACTGCCACCACCACCACAGTCACAGCTGTTGGCAAGTGCTCAGATCTGTCTCCTTGCCTGGATTTTCCCTCTCTAGCCTAACACTCTTTACTGTGATGGCACACTTTGTGTGATTCTCTGGCTTAGGACTGTTCATTGGAGCACTAAAACTGCTTTCTATGGGAGAGCTTGTTTAGCCCCAGCTTCTCCTACACCATCTTCCCGGAACTCAGTCCTATATTATTGTGTATAATTTTATAATAGATGTACAACATATATTAAATATTATGTTGAAAGACCCCAGACTCACTGGGATGCTTTCTTCAATGGGAGGGCACCCCAAGAACCAAGACTCCAAGCCAGCAGCTGCAATAAGCAAGAGGAGTTTATTTGGCGTTTGCGCAAACCGGTTCCCAGTCCAGGGCAGACAGGCAGCCCGGAGCAGCAGTTACAGGCACTTTTAAAGACAAAAGCCACAGGATTAGCATAAGACCCCAGGTTCCCTAGGATTGGCTCAGTTTACTACACCGGGAAGTTTAAGACACTCTTTGTAATAGAACAATTGGCGTGGATGATCAAATGGAGATAGTCACTCTGGGAGATAAGGGTTAGGGAGTTTACGGAGTTACAGACTTGTGATTAATTAACATTTGGCCTAATTTGTTGGGCTCACCAGATGGTCCTTATCTTGGGCCCTCTAAACCGAGAATTTTTACACAGGAATTCAGAGGAACATACTCTTTGTTCCTTATCTTGGGTCCCATTTGGCCACCTGGGGAATTTACTTGTTAGTTCTTTATTTATGACTACAGAGCTTGTCCCAGGGCAGACATCTAGACTCCGAAGCTTTTTATTTATCTCCAGCGAGGGGAAGGGTCAGTGCTAGCACAAGCAAGTTTACAGAAGCAAAACCAGCAGTTAGCAATTGTAAAATGTAACTCTAATTTTTAATCTTTCAATGTGTATAAAAATACTAAATAGGGGCTGGGAAGGTGGCTCACTGGTAGAGCGCTTGCCTTGCATGCATGAGGTACTAGGTTCAATTCCTCAGCACCATATAAGCAGAAAAAAAAGCCAGAAGCGGAACTGTGGATCAAGTGGTAGAGCGCTAGCCTTGAGCTGAAGATCTGAGGGACAGCTCCCAGGCCCAGAGTTCAGGCCCATGACTGGACTCCTCCCCCCCAAAAATACTAAATACAATAGACAATAAGTAAGTAAATGAATCTGAGAAGCTGAGAAGCATGGTATATATATATATATATATATATATATATATATTACCAGATAGACCTGTATTTGCCATTTTGTATTAGACCTGCTTGAAGAATGCAGCTGCTATTCTACTGGCCCTCGAGCCCCAGACACTCCAGGATCTGGAGCTGAAGTTAACACATTCCAGACCCCCCACCCGAGCCTGGGATCAGGGACAGTGGCTATCTGATAACCACTCCCACCCAGGCCCGGGATCAGAGATAGTGGCCATTTGGCTTAGTCTGCTAGCCCAACCAATTATCAGCCCCAGCCCTTTTCTCGCTTTGTATTGCGCCAATCATCTGCTAGAATTATGATTTAAATTTCCTGCGTGGTGTATTGATTCGTTGCCAATAAATACTGAGGCCTTACCCCTACCAAAGGACATATAAAAGGTGCTGTAACCTTGTGCTGGGGGCCTCTCTCTGCACTCAGACATCAGTGCACAGAGGGGTTCGTGCTCGAGCTTGTCAATAAATGACTCATTTCTGCTTGCATCTTTGGTCCCTGGTGGTCTTTTCGGGCGCTCCAAATCTCTGGGCATTACAAATCAAGTAAAAACTAAAATAAATGAATCAAGTAAAAACTAAAATAAATGCAAAATCAATAATAAAAATCATAATATGTTATAAACATACATAAGTAAATATATATCATATATTACACATATATAGAAATATTTTTCCATTGCAGGGCCTTCATTCAGACCCTGGTAACTCTAACCTGAATTTCTTTTCCTCAAGGACAGTGAGCTTTGCTTTCACCCACAGTGCAAAAGAGTTATCTGGATGGTGAGATCAAATCCCAACACTAACGGAAATACTGGCCCCATTTCCAAGACAGTGACTTAATTCTTTTTAATGGAAGCAGCTATGTTTATTCAGTTCCATACTGAACATTAAAATAAAATTAGTGTGGAATTTTGTACATCTATTCAGACCTCTTTCCCTTACCCCCAAACTGCTTCTCTGAGCACGACTTTTTTCATTTTTTATTGTAAAAATGTTGTACAGAGAGGTTATAGTTAAATGAGCAAGGTAATGATTATATTTCCAATTGAGGATTTTAGCTTCCTCCTTTGTGTTCCACCTACCATCCCCCCCTCCCATCTCCACATCTACTCCCCCTGCCAAGCTCAGTGACTTAATTTTTATTTTTGGCTTTGCACCGGGTTTGAATTCAAGAAGTGGCAACTCTGCCCTTTCGTGCACACTGCTACAGAGTTACTGAGACCTGAGTTCAAATCCCAGGCTAGGAAACAAAACTGGCAGAAATCCAAGCCAGGGAGCTTTCTTTCTTTTTTAATTTAGTTAAATAATTAATTTTTAATTTATTCTTTATTTTGCCAACAGGAGGCTTGAACTCAGGTCGTGGCAACTCTGCCTCAGCTTCGATCACCCTAGGCTGGAGTGTAGCCTCTGGACCCATAGCCGATCCTGGGATCCTAGACCCACAGGGCTTGCAGGAAGAAAAATAAAAGTAGCATAGAAAAAAAGTGGTGAGCTGCAGAGGGCTGGGGGTTTTACATTTTTTTATTTGCACAGTGACTATCCTGGGTCTGAATGACACAGTTGCAAAGTGGACCTGACCTGCCATTGCTGAGGCTGGTGGGCTATCAGGGAAGCCATAGGCCTACCTGTCAACATAGGCCCTGGGTTCAAATCCCAGTCCTGACACCTACAAATGGCAGGAGATCACAAGAGACTCGTTCCTATGCATAGGAATACCAATTGAAAGAGTAGTTCATGCTTCGGTCTAGTCTAAAATTGGATGCAATAATCCTAGGAAGTTGATTGATCCTAATTAATAGTTTATAAAGCATGAAAAGAATAATATTCCTTCAATGGTGGTATAATACATGCCTAAGAGTTGGTAGGAACGTACTAGGTGTCATTCAATCATAGATAGACAGCTCTAGTGCTCTTTACCAATATAAATTTATTTGTATAGCACCATCTGCCTATCCATGTATCACTGTTTTGGCCAAACCTGGGGCTGGATCTCAGCACCTGGGAACCACCTGACAGCTTCATTGGCTAGAGGCTGCCATGCTCACACTCATCCATTCATGAATTGGGCCTGCTAGGCCCTGAGTTCAGATCCTAGCACTGCCAAAAATTTAATCTTGGAGTAAGAAGCCGAGTGTGACACATGATTTCTTTTTCTGGGAGAGTCCTGGGTATCAGATATGATGGAGAACATATCTACAAATCTAGATGCTATGTGATAGAATATAAACAATGTAATAAATGGTAGAGGTGTCATCCAAGTCAATAAAATAATTGGTAAATAAATGAATAAAACAAGACATAAAATGAATAATCACACCAAACACAATATGGACTGAATATCTGTATGGAAATATAAATTCTGTCTTTAAAATGGATATAAGGAGTATGTTTTTCAGTCTTGAGGCTTGAATTCAGGCCTAGGGAACAGGCCTGACTTTCTTGTCTTCAAGCATGGTCAGATTCCCATCCCTCACAGTGCTGCATATTTACCCAGACCTTGAATACAAATCCTTGGCCTGGCAGAAAAAATGGCACGAATTGCGAACCAGGAAGCTAAATATTTTTTTTTTAAATGAGGGCGTTTGAAGAAGCCATAGTCCCTCACAGCAACATAGGCCTACATTTCGAATCCCAGTCATGCCATTTCTGGATGGTGGGAGATCTTAAGAGACTCGTTCCCATTCACAGGAATAATGATGGAATGTTATCAATGTCACGGTTGAATAAGTTGCTCATGAATGATACTTGAATAAAATGAGACTTCATGATTTCAGTCAGCTGATTGATTTTATTTAATTATCTTATGAAGCATTAAAAGAATACTATTTCTCACAGGGATGCAATAATTTCAGGACACTGATTTACTTAATAGTTTATTAAGGATGAAAATAATAACATTAATTACATGGAGGCATAATAAATACCTAAGAATTGGTAGGAATGTAGTCTTTATAACTGAATAATGGGTAGACATCCTGACACTGTATAAAGATATATATTTATTAGCATACTACCATCTCGGTGTCACTCTGTTCTTATTTTTTCAAAACCTGGGGCTCGAGTTAAGATCCTAGGAACTGCCTGTCAATTCAATTTGCCCCAGGATGGTGTGTTGACACTCACCCATTCATGAATTGGGCCTTGTAGGCCGTGAGTTCAGATGCCAGCACTCCCACAAAATGAATCATGGAGTAAGAAGCTGATGGTGACACATGTTTTCCTTTCCTGTGAAAGTCCTGGGTGTCAGGTATAAGTGTAATACATATGCAGACCTATATCCTATGTAATCAATGTAATCAATGTTCTATGTGCCATAATAATCAATAAAATAAACAGTCACTACATGAATGAAAGAAAACATAAAATGAATAACTACACTGAAAGCAATATAGAGTCAACATATGTATGTAAATATAAATCACATATTTAAAATGTACATGAATAGGATGTTTTCTAGTGCTGGGGATCGATCTCAGACCTGAGGTGTACACATGAATTTCTTGACTTCAAGGAGGCCAGCTTCCCCATTCCACACAGTGCAACAGAGTTACCTAGACTAAGAGTTCCAATCTCAGTCCTGGCAGAAAAAAATGGCACCTTTATACTATCTGAGGCCTAATTCTTAGGTATTTCATTATGCCTCCATTTAATGAATGTGATTGTTTAAATGATTCATAAAGTATTGAATAAATGATCAGTGTCCTATAATAAAATTGTGTATAATTTTATCCTAGAATCATTCAAGAACTGCCCATTCAGTCATAACATACATCACATTCCATTGGTATTCGTATAGATAGGAATGAATTTCTAAGGCTCTCCTGCCATTTGGAATTGGAAGGACCAGGATTCAGACTGTGGGCTCCAGCTCCCACCACTTAAACCCTAGGATAGGGAACTCACTGGTCTGTCCAAGAACAGCAAGATCAATGATTAAGCAGGAACCAGTGGTTCTCAGCAGTCCTCCTTGATATTTACAAGGCTGTGATAGGAGGATCATGGTCAAATTCACCCTAGGCAGGAAAGTCCTTGAGACCCCATCAGAGGACAGTACCCAAGCCCTGAGTTCAAGGCCCTCAACCAAAAAACCCGGAAAGACACCCCTTGCCTGCAAGAGATGGTGAAGGAGTGGAGGTGCTGTGGTTGGGAGACCAGGTGCTGGCCTCAATGTACAGAAATTTCTAAGATCTCCCCAGGTTTGCCCGAGCGTGAAATTACAGCAGGGTGGGCGTTGCCTTAACAAGAACTCCAGAGGTTGTGGCCTGTCTTAGTCAGGGAGTGGGGTGAATGTGAGCAAGGGTAGGAGGGTAGTGTCAATTTTATTCTCTCCATCCATGGAAGTATGGTTTTGGATGCTGGTGTCAAAGTCTGAAGTGAAGGATTGCATGTGATTGCCTGACAAGTTGGGTTTCCCCTGGGTATAAGAAGGTAACTGAAGCCGGGTGCTGCCAGTGGCTCACAATTGTAATCCTAGCTACTCAGGAGACTGAGATCTGAGGATCACGGATCAAAGCCAGCTTAGGCTGGCTTTGAACCACCAGATAACCGGAAGTGGTACTATGGCTCCAGTGGTAGAGCGCGCACGTTCAGCTGAAGAGCTAAAGGATTGTGTGAAGGCCCAAAGTTCAAACCCCATGACCAACAGCCAAAAATAAGGTAGCTGAATTTCCTGCATAGCAGTGTGTACAGTAGGAAATGCCATGCTGTGTTTTTAGCCATTCCAGACGTGTGAGAGGCTCTGAGTTTTGTCTACAGTTGGTCTGAGGACAGTCGTGCTATCTTCTCGGGGGTTGGGATGTTCAGGTGCTCAGGGACTGCTGAGGCCTTGGGCTACCCCTGTGTGTGTGTGTGTGTGTGTGTGTGTGTGTGTGTGTATTTTTTCCCTCATCTTTCTCTGTCCCCTTCCTGGGCGCCTGTCTGCCTCTTCCTGACTTCAGAGGAAGCCCCTGCTCCATGGCACCCTGCCTTTAGCCCCTATCTGGGTCTACAATGAGTCCTAAATTGCCAGAAACCTGTATATTCTAGCTTTTTGTTGGGGCCCAAGTCTGTCTGTCCATAACTTTGGCCACCTCCAGAGGATTCTGGGTCAGCAGGGCCAGCTGGCATAGGTTCTCCCCTGCCCCTGGAGGGGAGGGGCTCAGTCATGCCACGTCCTTTCCTTTTCCTCAGCTGGGCATCTGGATGCATGTCCATCCTAGCAGGCTGGCAGTGGAGTGGGGGGAAAGGTGGTTGCCAATGATTCTGGCCAATTTCAGCCTGATAGCTGACTGAAGGCTGCCCAAACAAGGAGGATCTGGGGCTACATGGAAGGTGAGACCAACTTGTCTTGGAAGTATCCATTGGAGTGGGCCTCTCAGATCCTTCTAAACAATTCCGGATAACCATAATACAGAGGCACAGACTAGATTCCAGTGTCAGGGTAGAGGGGGTGAGAGACTGGTATGGCCAGTACCTCAATGTTCTGGGGCATTAGCCTTGACCTGGTTGTGTCCCCTTGTGTAAGTTCAATTCTTAACCCAGTGCTAGCCACACACTGGCTACTTGTGGCAGTGCTGTGGAAGTGGCAGGAATGGAAGTGAGATCTAGGATGACCAAAGTCTGAATTTATGGCCTGTGGGGTTGGGGATGGCAAAGGGTGTTTATTTAAAAAAAATCTCAGAGGGTTGGGAAGGTGGCTCAGTGGTAGAGCACTTGCCTTGCATGCCTGCTGCCCTGGGTTCGATTCCTCAGCACCACATAAGCAAAAAGGAAAAAGTCGGAAGTGACGCTGTGGCTCAAGTGGTAAAGTGCTAGCCTTGAGCTGAAGAGCTGAAGGACGGTGCCCAGGCCCAGAGTTCAGGCCCCACAACCGGACCACCACCCCTCCCAAAAAATATCTCAGAGCTGGAATTCAGGGCCTAGGCACTGTCCCTGAGCTAACATTCTACCACTTGAATCACAGCTCACCTTTCATCTTTTTTAGTAGTTTAGTGTAGAGAAGAGTCTCACGGACTTTCTTGCCTGCGCTGGCTTCAAGCTGCCATCCTAAGAGTTCAGCCTATTGAGTACTGGATTGCTGGTATGAGACATTGGCACCTGCTAAAGATGTTAGTGTGTGTGTCTGCGTGTGTTTGTGTTTACCGGGGCTTGAATTCAGAGCCTAGGTGCTATCTTTTAGCTTGTTTGCACAAGGTTGGTGCTGTACCATGTGAACTAGGGTAGCTCCGCTTCCCAGATTTTTGATGATTCATTGGAGATAAGAGTCTACCCAGGCTAGCTTTGAATCTTGATTGATCCTCAGGTGTCAGCCTTGAGTAGCTAGGATTACAGGCATGAGCCACTGGCACCCAGCTGCAAGGATGTCTTTTCATAAGCTCTTCTGTTCTAACAGCTATCTACTTGCCCTGGCCTAGATCTCTGACCTCTACATCAGCTTCTAGCAGCACCTGACTGTGTGGAGAACATAAAGCTCAAACCTGATCCCATTTCTTTGTCCTCAGGGGAGGGTATGTTTTGTCTGAAGCCTGGGTTGGAGGGGTAGCTGTACATGGGTGCTTGGCTGGGATAGAGAGGTTCTCTGTTTTAACCAAGAAAGAAAGTGTGGCCAGTTAGATACTAATAGCTTATTCTCTCATATCCCTATCTCCTCAGAGGCTGAGATCTGAGGATTGCCATTCAGTGGCAGCCCAGCTAAAAAGTCAGTGAGACTCACTTCTGCAAATAACCACAGAAAGCTCGAAGAAAAGCTGTGGCTCAAGTGGTAGAGTGCTAGCCCTCAATGAAAAAACTCAGGATTATTCATCACATCAACAGGAGCAAGAATAAGAACCACATGGTTATCTCAATAGATGCAGAAAAAGCATTCGACAAGATCCAACACCCCTTTATGATGAAGGTTTTGGAAAAATTAGGAATCCATGGAACATTCCTCAATACAATAAAGGCTGTATATGACAAACCTACAGCCAGCATTATACTCAATGGTGAAAAACTAAAGCCATTTCCTCTTAACTCAGAAACAAGACAAGGATGCCCACTCTCTCCACTTCTCTTCAATCTAGTATTAGAATGCCTAGCTACAGCAATAAGACAAGATGCAGACATAAAGGGGATCCAAATAGGGAAAGAAGAAATAAAACTCTCCCTCTTTGCAGATGACATGATCTTATATTTAAAGAATCCCATAGACTCCACTCCCAAATTACTCAAGCTGATTCAAAACTTTGGCAAAGTAGCAGGGTATAAAATTAAACCCCCAAAATCAATGGCCTTTCTGTATGCCTACAATGAGAAAAGTGTGGCTGAAATTAGGAAAGCAACTCCATTTGTAATAACCCCACAAAAAATAAAATACCTAGGAATTAACTTAACCAAAGAAGTGAAGGACCTCTATGATGAAAACTTTAAAATCTTGAAAAAGGAAATCAACACAGAACTTAAAAAATGGCAAAGCCTCCCATGCTCCTGGATTGGAAAGATTAACATCGTGAAAATGGCAATACTTCTCAAGGCTATCTACAAATTCAACGCGATACCTATCAAAATTCCAAGCTCATTCTTCAAGGAAATAGAAGAGGCAATCCAAAAATGTACATGGAACAATAAAAGACCCCGAATAGCAAAAACGCTCCTCAACAGAAAGAACACTACTGGAGGAATATCAATACCAAATTTCAAACTCTACTATAAAGCCATAGTAATCAAAACAGCTTGGTATTGGCATAAGAATAGACCTCAGGACCAATGGAATAGAATTGAAAACCCAGAAATGAACCTACAGACCTATAGCCATCTAATCTTTGATAAGGGAGCTAAAACAATAGAATGGAACAAAGACAGCCTTTTCAGTAAATGGTGCTGGCAAAACTGGTTAACTACTTGTAGAAAACTGAACCTAGATCCTTATATTTCACCCTGGACCAGAATCAACTCCCAATGGATCAAAGACCTCGAAGTCAAAGCAGACACTCTGAAAACATTACAGGATGGAATAGGAGAAAACCTGGGTCTCCTTGGCTCAGGCCGAAATTTTCTGAATAGGGACCCGGAAACACAACAAATCAAAGAAAGGTTGGACAAATGGGATTGCATAAAGTTGCAGAGCTTTTGCAGGGCAAAGGACATAGCTAGCAAGATCAATAGAAAACCCATGGATTGGGAAAAGGTCTTTACTAGCCATACAACGGACAAGGGTCTCATATCTAAAATATACTTGGAACTCAAAAAATTAAACCCCCCAACAACAAATCCTCAAAGAAACAACTGCCCAATAAACAAGTGGGCGAAAGACTTAAAGAGAAACTTCTCTGAAGAAGAAAGAAGGATGGCCAATAGACACATGAAGAAATGCTCAACCTCCCTAGCCATAAAAGAAATGCAAATCAAAACAACAATGAGATACCACCTCACTCCAGTTAGAATGGCAAAAATCAAGAACTCTAACAACAACAGATGCTGGAGGGGATGTGGACAGAAGGGAACCTTACTTCATTGTTGGTGGGAGTGTAAACTTGTTCAACCACTTTGGAAAGCAGTATGGAGGTTCCTCAAAAGACTCCACATAGAACTCCCCTATGACCCAGCAATCCCACTTTTGGGCATTTACCCAAATGTTTACAAACAAGACCACACTAAAGCTACCAGCACAACAATGTTTATTGCAGCATTATTCACCATAGCTAAGATCTGGAATCAACCCATATGTCCCTCAGTAGATGAATGGATCAAGAAAATCTGGTATATATACACAATGGAATTCTATGCCTCCATCAGAAAGAATGACATTGCCCCATTTGTTAGGAAATGGAAAGACTTGGAAAAAATTATATTAAGTGAAGTAAGCCAGGCCCAAAGAAACATAGGCCCCATAGTTTCCCTTATTTGCAATATCTAGTATATGTATGAGTCAAGCGGAAAAGGTCAGATAATGTGATGTTAGGAAAATGAACCCTTAGATATGTATTTTAATGTTTTTTTCTTTCATGCATGTGTTTCTAACGCATTTATAAGATTATTTCTTTGTTGCTTTGTATGTCCCTCCCCCACAGTATAACCCTTGCTTTCACTATATTTGATGTCAGTATAACTTGTGGAGGAGATGGGGAAAAACAAGTCGTTTAAGGATACAGGTGGACCTGTTGCAACAATGAGAAGTACAAGTTGTCATGTCCATAACGAGCTTTACAATGTCTGTGGGGGGGGGAGAAGGATTGGGACTGGGGGGGAAGGGGGGAGGCTGGGAAGGGATGTGAAGGATAAACAAAGGAGGAGGCTGCAATGCTTGGTAAGAAATGTACGCATTATCCTGCCCATGTAATTGTAACCCCTCTGTACAGTATGTTCTCAAATAAAATAAATTAAATTAAAAAAAAACAAACAAACTCAGGGACAGAGCCCGGGCCCTCAGTTCAAACCCCTGTACAAATATGTTCATGCACACATGCATGCACACACACACACACACACACACACACACACACACACACACACACACACACACAGAAGTGTTAATGATGAGCTGAGGTAGAACTGTGGGCAGTTCTGAGGCATAATCAGAGTAAACTCTCAAGGAAGATCAAGTTGTTTATCCCTAAGTCCTTCTTGGGCTAAGGGGTCTGGGTCATGGCAGTAAGTTCCATGGAACCTGCCCCTCCATCCATGCACGGGGCCACAGGACCAATGCTCCTTTGTAGTTGGCCCACAATTGCAGACCTTCATCTGCCCGGAGTACTGGTGAGGAAAGCAGGGCTCCAAGCCCTGGGACTCCAGGGGTAGTGACTGCTACAAGCAGCAGCCAGCCATCTGTGGATTCCTTAGCCTACAAGTCTTCCATGAGTCCAACTCAACACTCGTCAAAGGTGTGCCTGACAGATTTGCACTTTTGTGATACTTGCGTGAGTGGGCATTACCTGCTGTGCCATCTTGCAGCTCATGCCCCTCCTGGCCCAGAACCCTGGTATTAGACATCGATTTACTGCTCAGATCCGTACTGCACCCATGAGAGATGCCATTCTGATGACTCAACCAATGACCTCCGTGCCCCAAGGCTTGACCTTACTTTGGTAGCCTACTCTGTAGGAAAAGACCTCCAAAGAGGCTGCTCTGAAGACTGGTGGGACACCTAGACATTGGGAGACCCTCAGGGGCCCACTGGAAAGTACTCTGCCATAGAGTGAGGTCCAAGCAGGCCAGGTGTTGGTCATGGGGCTTGAACTCTGGGCCTGGGCGCTGTCTCCCAGCGCTACAGCTTACACTTCAGCCACAGCGCCACTTCCAGTTTTCTGAAGGTTCCTTGGAGATCAAAGTCTCTCAGACTTTCTGGCCTGGGCTGGCTTTGAACCGCGATCCTCAGGTCTCAGCCTCCTGAGGAGCTAGGAGGACAGATGTGATCCACGGGTGCTGGCCTGATCTGGAGTTTCACTACAGTGGACTAGGAGCTCCTGAAAACTTTTCTTTACTTTTTTAGGTGCCAGTACTGGGGCTTGAATTCAGGGGTCTGGGCTTTGGTCTCTTAACTTTTTCCCTCAATTCTGGCACTCTATCACTTGAGCCACAGCTCCATTTCTGGCTTTTGGTAGTTCATCGGCAAGAAGAGTCTCAGTCATTTCCTCCCTCTGATCTCAGTTTCCTGAGTAGCTAGGATTTACAGGGGTTGAGCCACTAGTGGCAATAGTCTAGATGCTTTTCTTTTTTGGGGGGGAGGGTGTCCAGTCATGGGGCCTGAACTCTGGGCCTGGGCGCTGTCCCTCAGCTCTTCAGCTCAAGGCTAGTGCTC
This sequence comes from Dipodomys spectabilis, assembly GCF_019054845.1. Lineage (NCBI taxonomy): Eukaryota > Metazoa > Chordata > Mammalia > Rodentia > Heteromyidae > Dipodomys > Dipodomys spectabilis. The sequence continues at coordinate 2,789,716 of NW_024871184.1, read as the reverse complement.
TACCACTTGAGCCACAGCGCCACTTCCAGCTTTTTTCTTTTTTGCTTATATGGTGCTGAGGAATCGAGCCCAGAGCCTCAAGCATGCAAGTCAAGCACTCTACCACTGAGCCACCTTCCCAGCCCCTAGAAGCTTTTCTTAAGCAAGTGTTCTTCCCTGCATTTTCCCTGACTCCTCCATGCAAAGGAGGCCTGAGGGTCAGGAGCTATGAAAAATAGGCTTCCAGCCACAGGAAATGGCTGGGGACCATGGTGAAAAGACAAGCTAATCTTCCCCCTGGGCCCCATTCTGGGACCCCAACCTCTGCCCTACCTGTGACTCAAGTACAAACCTTGACACAGCCTTGAATGTCCTGCCAGACTTGTCTGAAGCCACAGAACCTTCACACCACACCACCTGCTCTAAACCACACCTCAGGACCATTGCCCATGCTGGACCTTCTGCCTGAGGCTCTCTGCCCTCTTTCACATCTTAGAACTCCTGTGGAATTTTGGCACTGGTTATATCACCTCGTGGAGCAAGTCTTTCCTTCCAATCTCCCTCTTTTTTTTTTTTTTTTTTTTTTTAGTATTAAGTTTTTCTAGAGATGGAACTTGTGCAGACTGACTGGCAAATGCTCTATCTTGATGTGTGTGTGTGTGTATATGTGTGTGAGGTTGTATGTGTATGTGTGTGTGTGTGTGTGTGTGTGTGTGTGTGTGTGTGCGTGCATGTGTGTGCCATTCCTGGGGTTTGAATTCATGGCCTGGGTACTATTCTATCCCTGAGCCTTTGTGCTCAAGGCTAGCACTCTACTACTTGAACCACAGCTCTACTTCTGGCTTTTTGGGTGTTTAATTGGAGAAAAGTGTCATCCTTGCAATTGTCATCCTCAGATCTCAGCCTCCTATGTATCTAAGATTACAGGGGTGAGCCACCAGCACCTGCCCTCTACCCTACCTCTTACCTATAACCTCCGCCCTCCTCTGAGTCCCAGAACAATATATATCATCAGGCTGACTTTTTTTTTGCCAGTCTTGGGGCTTGAACTCAGGGTCTGGGCATGTTCCTGAGCTTCTTTTGCTCAAGGCTAGCACTCTACCACTTAAGCCCCAGTGCCACTTTTGGCTTTTTCTGTTTCTGTGGTACTGAGGAATAGAACCCAAGCCTTCGTGCATGCGTGCTATGTAAGCACTCTACCACTAAGCCACATACACAACCCAAGGCTCACTACTAATGGGAGTTATGAGGGTGGGGTTTATTAGCTTACCCCTTTCGTTGTAGAAATCAGTGACTATTTCATATCTTTGCCAATATTTGGGACCAGCTTGTGACTTGGCAATGAGGAATGATAAATGAGTGATAGACAGCAGGCCCCGGAGGTCTAGGCTCACATCATACAGAGGGATAGAAAATATGAAGCCAGAACCTTCGACAACTCCTATAGCCTAGAAATGTGGTCTCCCTAAAGGCAGTGTCTGGCTTCTAGGTGTCCCAATGGGACACCTCAGCCAGAACATAATGCTTCAGTTCTTTAAATGGCAGAAAAGGATGCTTTGTTCAAGTTGCCGGCTCAGACTTAGTACTCTCTGAGGGCTTGTCCCAGCTTGCCCAGGTTGGGTGTCTGGGCATGGGCAACCTGCTGAATGCTCATCATCCATACAAAGATACAAGGAGTTATTGCCTCCTCTTTTTTTTTTTTTTGGCAGGTCTGTGGTTGTACTATGAGACTAGGCTCTGTCCCTGAGCTCCTTTTGCTCAAGTGTAGCACTCTGCCCTTGAGCCACAGACCCATTCATGATTTTCCTTTTTCATGTGACCTCTTAGAAAGAAGGGTATCATGGACTTTTCCGCCCCGGCTGAATTCAAATTGGCATTCTTTACATCTCAGCCTCCTAAGGAGCTAGGATTACAGGCAGGAGCCACTGACACCTTGCTTTCTTTTCTTCTTGTTCTTTTTTTGAATCATAACAATCTGAAATCTTCACGGTGTCATTCCAATGGTTTGCATTCAAATTAAACTACTCAGGCTTGGAGTTTGAATGTAGGTCTGCCACCCACAAATGGAGGGATATCCTGACAAACTCATTCCTGTTCATGTGAATGCTAATGGAATGTTATAAAAGTAAAAATTAAATGTGCAGTTGCTTCATGATTCTATTTTAGAATGCCACAGAATAATTATTGTATTTATATCTTCCATTCTAGTATCATGGTATGATTAAGGATATTGACTAATTTTTAATTAATGCTTTCATAAGTATTCAACCAGGATACTTCATTAAATGGAAGCATAATTTAATAACTAATAATTGGTAATAATATATATATAATTTAATATCCTCACAGTCCCTCTCTCTATATATGTATATATATTTATATATATATATATACATATATATCTCAACCTACACATCTATCAACATATATATGTATATTTGTATATATATACATACATATATCATCATACCTATGATCAAGCCACACTAGTCCCATATATATATATGTAGTCCCATATATATATATGGGACTAGTGTGGTTTGATTATAGGTCCTCAGAACTTCCTGGCAGCTCAGTTTCCAGAGGATGTTCTGCTAAGACTATGACCCCACTTATGGATTGGGCATTGTAGGCCATGAGTTGAAATCCCAGGATGGCCAAAAATTTATTCTTTGTAGGAAGAAGCCAATTTTGACACATTGTTTTCCTTCTCTGCGAAAGTCCTTGGTATCAGTATGATGTATAAAATATATCCTATGTGATATGATATAATAAAAAGAATGTTATATGTGTAATAATACTAAATAAATAAGGGTAATAAATGTCAACGCAATAAACTCATGTATGTAAATAGATCTCATATATGAACATTATTTTTTCCAGTGCTAAGGCTTCAATTCAGGCCCTAGGAACTGGTCTGAATTTCTTGTCTTCAAGGACAGTGAGCCATTCCCCTTCACCCCCAGTGTCACAGAGTTACCCAGACCCTGAGTTCAAATCCCATGCCTGCCAGAAAAATTGGGCAAATTCAAGCCAGGATCTTATTATTATTATTGTTATTATTATTATTGCCAAGTACGGGGTTTGAAGTTAGGTCTTGGCATCTCTGCCACTGCCAGCACTGGGATCCTAGGACCTGAATTCCAATCTTGAGACAGGCAAAAAATATAAAAAATAAAACGGAGGAGCATAATACTGAGAAGTTCAAGAAGGTAGTTTTACCTTTTTATTTCGTTTGTATTGTAACCATCCTGGGTCTAAATGCCAAGGCCCAGAAAGTGTACATGACCTTGCATTGCTGATGTTTGGCAGCTATTAAGGAAGCCATAGCCAAAACCAGCAAATTAGGTCTGGAGGTCGAATCCCAGGACTGCCACTAATGAATGGCTGGAGATTCTAAGAAACCCATTCCCATATGCATCCATAGGAATGGAATGTTATAAAAGTAACAATTAAATTAGCAGTTAGTGTACGATTATATTATAAATTTATACACAACAATTATACTACATTGACTAATTTTCAATTAATATTTTATTATGTATTCAATCATGATACTTTAAAAAGGAAGGAATTTAATTGCCAATAATCGGTAGTAATTTTCTATATGCAGTTACATAGTATAGACATCTCTTTCTTGTTGTATAAATATACATCCATTTATCTGTCAACCAATCTACACATTTATCTGTTCATATTCTTGTCACTCCCGGGGCTCAGTGGTAGGTTGCTTGCCTAGTACATACAAAGCCTTGGGTTCGATTCCTCACTACCGCGTGCACAGAAAAATATGGAAGTCATGCTGTTGATCAAGCAGTCGAGCACTAGCTTTGAGCATTAAAGCTTAGGGACTGTGTCTAGACCCTTACTCAATACCCAGGTCTGGCACCAAAAAACAGAAAATAGAATGTTCTAACTGGAACAATGTAAGGATAGGACTGCAAATACCTCATCACAGAGCAAACCAGGAGTCTGGTGCTGACAGCTGACATCTAACCTGACTTAGCCAGAAATAAACCACTGCAACCCAGCCCCACAGAGCCAGGTGCTGCTGGCTCACTGAGCCCTGACATCCAAGATACTCAGGGGCTGAGATCTGACACTGGTGGGTTTAAAACCCAGCCCTTGCAGGATGTCTGTAAAACTCCGAGCTGTGGCTCACAGTGGTAGAACTCTAGCCTTGAGCAAAAGATCTTAGAACAGTACCCCCAACCTTTTAGTGCATTCCCTGTGGCTGACTCCCAGCCCTCCCAAAAAAAACCCCATCCCTCTAAGTCATTAGATGTGAATTTTGTGTGGTTTGTGACATGTTTCTGAAAGAATGGTGATTCCGATGAAAACACTCTAATTCTAATGACTGCGTGTGGGATACAGCTATGTGATGAGTCCTTCATGAGGTGTGTGCTGAGTCCTTCATGGGGTTCATTCTTTCATCTGGTCCTTGTAAGAGCTCTACAAGTAAGATGATGGTGCAGATGAGAAACTTGAAGCTCACCAAAATTATGTGTGTACTGAAATCTAGTGAGTTGTCTCCTGCAGACAATTGTTTATTTTTCTCAATCGTGAACCTTGAACTCAGGGCCTAGGCACTGACCCTTCCCTGTTGGCTCATGGCTAATACCCTACCACGTGGAGCCAAGGACCCTCTTGCAACAGAGTGTTATGATCAAGGTGTCTGTAGCTGAAGTCTGTCACCTGCCTACTCAAGAAGTTGAGATCTGAGGATCTGGGTTCCAAACTATCCCAGACACAAAGCGTCCCATGAGAATATAATCTCCTATTCACCACTTAGAAACTAGAAGTGGAAGCTGGGCACCACTACCTCATGCCTGTCCTCCTAGCTACTCCAGAGCCTGAGAGCTGAGGATCAGGGTCCAACCTGGGCAGGAAATTCTTGAGATGGACACTACTCTCCAGTGACCCAACAAAAACCTGAAGAAATGCTGTAGTTCAAGTGGTAGCACACTTGGCTTTAGCTGAAGAACTCAAGGACAGCGCCCAGGCCTAGACTTCAACTCCTCCAACATACAAGAAGAGAAAGAAAGAAACCTGAAGAGGAGGGGTTAGATTGCTTTGCATGTATGAATCCCTCGGTTTTGATTCCTCAGTACCACATCACTAAAAAAAAGCCTGAAGTGGCCCTGTGGCTCAAGTGGTAGAGTGCTATTCTTGTACAGGAGAAACTCAGGTACAGTGCTCCGGTCCTGAATTCAAGTTCCAGGACAAGTGTATGCACACACACACACACACACACACACACAGATATCAGAAGTGAAGCTGTGACACCAAATTTTGGTAAAGCACTGAGCTTCGGTTCTGAGCTCATGGTCAGCACCCAGGTCCTGTGTTCAACCCCAAAAGCTAGCCATGCAGGGCTCAACTAGGAGAGGTCAAAGGTTTCAAAACCTGATGAGCTTCACTAGCCCTAGATGACAGGAAGCATTGTGATATTACCCATGTGCTTAGATTCAGCGAGCTTCTGGAAACCTAAGGAGGCAACTTTGCCAATTAGGAATCTTTTAACTCAGTTCAGCTCTCTAGTTGTCTGCCAGAAGGACCCTTGAATTAATTATAGCAGTTTGTTTCAAAACTAGGACATAGTCTAACAAAAACAGGATAAGTACAAGGAACTTGACCTGCCACAGGAGGTGGCACAAATGAAGGCTTCCTGTCCAAACAGAGCACTGGGGAAAGAGATAGCTTTGGATACAAAGAGGCCTTTTTCTCCTGGCCTTCAGAGCCTGCCCACACTCATCCTCACTAATTGCCCAGATGGAGTTGTTTGTTACACAGCTGTACAGGAGTGAGGCCTTTTCTCTGCCTGTTCCAACAATGAGGCAGACTTCCTCCAGCAGCCTGAGGTGCGCAGAAACCCTCAGGCTACACTGGGAACAGTGAGGGAAGCCCCGGAATATGCACTGTCTTGAAAGCGCTCTCTGTGCTATGAAACCATTTTATTCAAAGCAAATTTCCTAGCTGAGTGCCTTTCAACATAGGGACTCTGGATCTTCACCGATAGAAATACATGCATACATACATGGGTAGAAATAGAGTTACTGTTTTTTGTTTTTTTGTTTTTGGCAAGTCTGGGGGTTATACTATGAGCCTAGGCACTGTCCCTGAGCTCCTTTTGCTCAAGGGTAGTGCTATGCAATTGAGCCACAACCCCAGTCATGTTTTTTTTTTATTTCCTGTGATCCCTTAGAAATAAGATTGTCCTGGGCTTTCCTGTCCCGACTGAATTCAAATTGTCATTCTCTACCTCAGACTCCTGAAGAGCTAGGATTACAGGCAGGATCCACTGACACTTGGCTTTCTTTTCTTCTTGTTCTATTTTTCCTCATGACAATCTGAAATCTTCACAGTGTCATTCTAATGATTTGCATTTCTGAGTAAACTACTCAGGCCTGGAGTTAGAATGCCAGGACCGCCACATACAAATGGAAGGAGATCTTGAGAAAAATCATTCCTATCCATGGGAATGCTTAATGGAATTTATAAAAGTTACAATTAAATTGACAGTTAGTTCATGATTCTCTTATAGAATGCCACACAAAAATTATTGGATTATGTCTTTCATTCTAACACCCTGGTTTGGTTCTCCTAATTAAAGAATACTGACTTCTTTTATATTAATACTTTAGTAGGTATTCAACCATGATACTGCATTAAATGGAGACCTAATTTAATAACTAATAATCATAATATATAATTTAATATCCTCACATTGTCTCTCTCATATATATAGCAAACTACACATCTATCTATCTATCTATCTTTCTATATCTATATCTATGCCTATATCTAACAATCTATTTATATATATATCCCACTACTATGGCTTAATCGCAGGTCCTCAGAACTGGCTGGCAGCTCAGTTTGCCAAAGGCTTTTGTTTTACAACTGACCCATTTATAAATTATGCATTGTGGGTTATGAGTTCAAATCCCAGCATTGCCAAAAGTTTATCTGTGCAGTAAGAAGCCAATTTTGACACATTTTTTCCTTCTCTGTAAAGGTCCTAGGTCTCAGTATGATGTATAATCCATATGCAAATATATCCATGTGATAAGATATAATAAATGAAAAAAGTTATATATGTAATAATGCTAAATAAAATACACAATGAATAAAGAAGGGTAATAAATGTCATATGGAGTAAACCCCTGTATGTAAAAAGATCTCATATATGAGTATTATTTTTCCAGTGATGGGGCTTGAATTCAGGCCCTTGAAACTGGTCTGAAATTCTTGTCTTCAAAGACGGTGAGCTTCCCCTCCCCCACAGTGCCACAGAGTTCCCCAGACCCTGAGTTCAAATCCCAGGCCTGCCAGAAAAATGGAGCAAATTCCAAGCCAGGGCCTTAATTTTTTTGGCCAGGCCCGGGTCTTGAACTCAGCTTGTGGCAACACTGCCTTAGCCTTGATCACTCTAGGCTGGGGTACAGCCTCTGGACCCACAGCCCATCCTGAGATCCTAGGACCTGAGTTCAAATCTTTGGAGTGGCAAAAAAAGGTGAAGTGTTGGGAAGGTGGCTCAGTAGTAGAGTGCTTGCCTTGCATGCATAAGGTCCTAAATTCGATTCCTCAGCACCACATAAGCAGAAAAATGCCGGAAGTGTTGCTATGGCTCAAGTGGTAGAATGATAGCCTTGAGCTGAAGAGTTGAGGGACAATGCACAGACAGAGACTTCTGCCTGACAACCGACAAAAAAAAGAGGGTGAAGGAAGGAGAAGGATAAAACTGGGAAGTTCCAGAAGGTGGTTTTACATAGTTTTTTTTTCTTTGAATTGTGACCATCTTGGGTCTAAATGACAGGGCCCGGAAAGTGGAGGTGGCCTTGCCCTGCTGAAGTTTGCTGGGCTATCAGGGAAGCCATAGCCAAAACCAGCAAACTAGGTTCAGGGTTCAAATCCCTACCATCTACGAATGTCAGGAGATCTTAAAAAATGCATTCCAATAGACAACCATATGAATGGAATGTTGTAAAAGTAACAATTACATTACTACTTAGTGTATGTTTATATTATAAAATTATACACAATAATCATAGTACATTGCCTAATTTTCAATTAATACTTTATTATGAATTCAAACATGATACCTAAATAAAGGAAGAAATAATTTAATTATTGATAATTGGTAGTAAAATAGTATATATAACTTAATAATGTACAGACATCTCTCTCTTGTTTTATATGTATAAATATATATATATGTATATATAAAACAAACCATATCTATTTCTACACTTGTCACTACTGAGGCTCAGTGGTAGAGTGTTTGCTTAGTATGTATGAAGCTCTGGGTTCATTTCCACACTATCACATGCAAAGAAAAAGCCAGAAGTGGTGCTGTCACTGAAGCACCAAAAACAAGTTAGAAAGTTATGACCGCAACTATTGAATGCCAGGACTTCAAATACCTCATGACAGAGCAAGCCGGGAGTCTGAAGCTGATGGTTGCCATCTAACTTGACTTAGCTAGAGGTCAACAGCTGCAAACCAACTCCATCAAACCAGATGCTGCTGGCTCACCCCTAGCTGCTCTGGGATGAGTTCTGAAACTGGTGGTTTGAATACTCAGCCCTGGCAGGAAGTCTGTGAGACCCATAGCTGAGCCGCAAAGTGGTAGAGTTCTAGCCTTGAGGAAAAGGTCTTAGGAGAGTACCCGCAACCTATGAGTGCAATCCCCAAGGCTGAGGACCCTGCCTCCCATTAACCACCCCTCTAAACCATTAGATGTGAACTTTTGTGGTTTGTGATGTTTTCCTGAAAGAATGGTGATACTGACGAAAGCACCCGAATTCTAATGACTGCTTGTGGGATAGAGCTATGTGATGAGTCCCTCCTGGGGTGCTGGGTGCTGAGTCCTTCACAGGGTGCTATGCGCTGAGTCCTTCATGGGGTGTATTCTTTCATCTGTCCTTGTTAGAGCTCCACAAGGAAGATGATTGTGCAGATGAGAAAGTTGAGGCTCAGATATGCCCCCAAGGCAGGGCCAAATTTATGTATGTACTGAACTCCAGTGACTTATCTCCTGCTGGCAATTGGTTTGGTTTAGTTTTCTCCATCATGAACCTTCAACCCAAAGCCTAGGCGCTGACTTTCCTCTTGGGCTCATGGCTAGCACTCTACCATGTGGAGCCAAAGACCCCTTTGCAGCATAGCGTCACGGCTTAGGTGTTTTTAGCTGAGGTCTATCATCCTGCCTGTTCAGGAAGCTGAGGATTTGGGTTCCAAACTATCTCAGAAACAAAAGGTCCCATGAGACTATTATCTCCTATTCACCACTTAGAAACTTAAAGTGGAAGCTGGGCACCAGTGACTTGCACCTCTCATCCTAGCTATTCAGGAGCCTGAGAGCTGAGGATCACGGTCCAAAGCCAGCCTGGGCAGGAGATTCCTTGAGATGGTTATCTCCAAAGAAACACCAGAAAGCCTGAAGGGGTGCTGTAGCTCAAGTGGTAGAGTGCTAGACTTGAGCTGAAGAGCTCAGAGACAGCACCCAGGCCAGGCTTCAACTCCTCCAACTTACAAGAAAAGAAATCAAGAAACCTGAAGTGGAGTGCTGGGAATGTGTCTTAGGGGTAGAGTGCTTTGCATGTATGAAATCCTGGGTTTGAATCCTCAGTACCACATCCCTAGAAAAAAAGCCTGAATTGGCTGTGTGGCTCAAGTGGTAGAGCGCTGTCCTTGTACAGCAGAAACTAAGCTACAGTGCTCAGGTCCTGAATAAAAGCTCCAGGGCTGGTGTATGCACACGCACACACACACACACACACACACACACACACACACACACACACAAAGATACAAGAAATGAAGCAGTGACACCAAATGGTAAAGCAAAGAGCTTCTCTTCTGAGCTCAAGTTCAGCACCCTGGCCCTGTGTTTAACCTGAAATCTACCTACCCAGGGCCCAACTCAGAGAGGGCAAAGGTTTCAATACATGATGAGCTTAGTCCTAGATGACAGAAAGCACTGTGATTTTGCACAAGTGCTTAGATTTAACAAGCTCCCGGAAACCTAGGGAGGCACCTTTGCCAATTAGGAATCTTATTAGGTTCAGCTCCCTAGTTGTCTGCCAGAAGGACTCTTGAATTAATTGTAGTAGTTATTTTCAACAGTGGAACATGGTCTAACAAAGACAGGATGAGTGCAGGAAACTTGGCCTGCCATGGGAAGTGGCACAAATGAAGGCTTCCTGTCAAAACAGAGCACGGGGGAGAGAGAGAGCTAGGGGTACAAAGAGGCCTTTTTCTCCTGGCCTTCAGAGCCTGCCCACACTCATCCTCACTAATTGCCCCGCATGAATTGTTTGTTACACAGCTGTACAGAAGTAAGGCTTTTTTTTCTGCCTGTTCCAACAATGAAGCAGACTTCCTCCAACAGCCTGGGCTGTGCAGAAACCCTCAGGCTACACTGGAAACAGTGAAGGGATCCCAGGAACATGCACTGTCTTGAAAGCACTCTCTATGCTATGAAATCATTCTATTCAAAACAAATTTCCTAGCTGGGTGCCTTTCTTCATAACGACACTGGATGTTCACCGATAGAAATACATGCATACATACAGAAACATAGACTTAATGGCTCTTTTTTTGTATGGCCACTCCTGAGGCTTGAACTGTGAGGCATTGTCCCTGAGATCCTTTTGCTGAAGAAAGTACTTTATTGTGTCTTAAACCATGATTACCCTAGGCTGGGGTGCAGCATTTACATACATCCACAGATGATCCAGGGATCCTAAGACCCGAGTTCAACTCCTAGCACTGGCAAAAAACCATCAAAGCAACAAAAATGGAGGAGAAACAAAACAGGAAGTTTTACACAACCATTTTACCTTTGTTTCCTTTGCACTGTGACCATCCTGGGTCTCAATGACTCAACTTGAAAATTGTACATGACCTTGCATGGCCGAAGGCTGGGGGCTGTCAGTGAAGCCTGAGTCCAACCCAGACACCTAGGCCCTGAGTTTGATCCTGGGACTGCCACCTACACATGGCTGAAGATGCTAGGAAACTCATTCCTATCTATTCCTATCTATAGGAAGACTAATAGAATGTTTGGCATGTACTAATTGAATTACTAATTAGCTAGTCAATCTAGTATAAGATTGTACACAATAAATATAGGTCATTGATTAATTGAATTAATACTTTATTAAGTCTTCTACCGTGATTAATTAATAGACACATAATTTTAGACCAAATAATTGGTAGCAATAGAATATATAAAAATAAGATATAGACATCACTTTATATATAGAGTTATGCAATAGAATCTACACAAATGTCTATCTGTCTCGGTATACATTTATTTATAGATGCATATACATATGTAAACACACACACACTGCAATCTACACATTTATCTGTTTATATATTGGCCACTCCTAGGGCTTGATCTCAGGTCCTCAAATTTGCCCGCCAACTTCACTTGCATCAGACTGGTGTGCTAACATTGACCCATTTATGAAGTGGGTCTTGTAGGCCCAGAGTTCAAATCACAGAACTGCCAAAAACTTAATCCTGGTGGAAGAAGCTAATTGTCCCACTTGTTTTCCTTATAGGCGAAAGTCCTGGGTCACAGAAATGATGGATAATACATAGGCAAATCTATGTTCTATGTAATAGGATGTAAAAAATATTATATGTGTAATAATACTCACTAAAATACATAAGAAATAAGTAAAACACAAAATAAAATCAATAACTACATGAACCACAATATGCAATAAACCTGTAAATATAAATCATGTATTTAAAATACATACAAATATTATTTTTTTTCAAGTGCTAGGACTTGAAATCAGGCCCTGGAAACAGGCTTGATTTTCTTGTCTTCCAGCATGGTGAGCTTCCCCTTACCCCACAATGCTGCAGATTTCCCAGACCCTGAGTTCAAATCCCAGGCCTGGCAGAAAAAATGGCGTCAATTCCAAGCCACGGGGCCTCATAATTTTTTAAATATTTTAAATGTATTTATTTATTAATTTTTGTTTTGTCAAGCACAGGGCTTGAACTCAGATCATGGCAACTCTGTCTTAGCTTTGATCACTCCAGGCTGGGCTGAAGCCACTGGACTCAGAGCCGAACCTGGGTTCCTGGGCCCCAAAGACTGACAGGAATAAAAATAAATAAAACGACACAGATAAGGTTTCCCTTATTTGCAATAACTAGTATATGTCTCAGTCAAAAGCTCAGATAAGTTAATGTTAGGGAAATGAACCCCAAGATAAGTATTCAAAAGGTTTTTTATTTCATTCAATTGTTTCTAACATACTTATGTTGCTTTGTATCTCCCTTTCCCACAGTATAACCTGTGCTTTCACTGTATTTGATGGTGGTATAATTTGTGGAGGGGAAGGGAAAAAACAAATCGTTTAAATAGGGATGCAGGTGGACTTGTTGCAACAATGAGATGTACAAGTCATTATGTCGAAAAACGAACTTTACAACATTGGTGGGGGGAGGATCTGGTAGGGGGTCAGGGAAGGTATGGGAAGAGATGGAAAGGGTAAACATAGGAGGAGGCAACAATGTTTGATAAGAAATGTACTCATTATCTTGCCCATGTAATTGTAACCCCTCTGAACGGTATTTTTACAAAAACAAAAACAAGAACAAAAAAAAAAAACAAATCGGCAACTTGCAGATGGCTGCTGGTTTTACATTTGTTTTCTTTGCAAAGTGACCATACTGGGTCTGAATAACATGGCTGAAAAGTGTTTCTAACCTGGCATTGCTGAAGGCTGGCAGGCTACCAAGGAAGCCATAGGCCAACACGGCCACATAGGCCCTGTGTTCGAAGCCCGGTCCTGACCCCTACCAATGCAGGGAGATGCTAAGAGTCTGGTTCCTATACATAGGAATACCGATGGAAGGTTATGAATATCAAGGTTGAATTAGTTGTTCCTGAATGATACTACTATAAAATTAAAAAGTGATTTTAAGAGGCCCATGGATTTTAATAGATATTTTTTAACACATTAAAAGAATACTATTAATTACATGGACGCAATAGTTTCAGGACAGTAGTTGATTTAATTAATATTTCATTAAGGATGAAAATGAAAATATTAATTACATGGAGGCATAATAAATACCCAAGAATTGCTACGAATATAGTTTATATAAATGAAGAATATATAGACATCTCTGGCACTCTTTATAGATCTATATTTATTTGTGTACTACCATCTGCATGTCAATCTGTTCTTATTTTGTCAACCCCTGGGGCTCGATCTCAGGTGCTGGGAACTTCTTGTAAGCTCTATATGCCCCAGGCTGGTGTGCTGAAACTCACCCATTCATGAATTGGGCCATGTAGGCTATGAGTTCAGATGCCAGCCCTCACAAAAATTGAATGGTGGAGTAAGAAGCTTATGGTGACACATGTTTTCCTTTTCTGTGAAAGTCCTGGGTGTCAGGTGTGAAGTTTCATACACAGGCAAATCTATATCCTTTGTAATAAATGTAGTAAATGTTTCATGTGTAATAACAGTCAATAAAATAAATGGTAAATAAATGAATAAAACAAAAAATAAAATGAATAACTACACTAAGTGCAATATGGAGTCAACATACAGGGCTCGATCTCATGGCCTGGGAACTGCCTGACAGCTGCATTGGCTAGAGGCTGCTGTGCTGGCAGTCACCCATTCATGAACTGAGCCTTCTAGGCCCTGAGTTTAGATCCCAGCACTGCCAAAAATGTAATCATGGAGTGAGAAACCGAGTGTGACACATTTTCCTCTTCTTTGAAAATGCTCGGTGACAGGTAGGATGTATAAATTGTATGCAAATCTATATGCTATGCAATAGGATGTCATCAAGGTAAGAAATGACATAGGTGGAAGAAAAACAGATTGAATTAGTAGTGAATCATTCTGGGATAAAATTAGATGCAATAATTATAGGACTTGGATTAAGTTTAATTAATATTTTATTGAGCATTAAGAGAATAAAAATTACATGGAGACATAATTAAATACCTAATAATGGGTAGTAACACACGATGCATAATTTAATTTGTCTCATTTATAAAATATGTGATTATATGTATGGATGTATGTACATATATGATAAATAATAACAAGATATTGAGTAATTATTAATGCTTTATTAATTGTTCAACTGGGACATATCATTAAATGGAGACATAATTTAAAACCTAATAATTGGTAGTAATATTATCTATAATTCAATAATATACAGACATCTATCTTTTTGTGTATATAATACTTATATACAGGAAGCTCTACCTATTTATACCTGGTTCACTCCTAGGGCTTGGTGGTTGAATGCTCGCCTAGTAAGCAAGAAGCCCTGGGTTGGATTTCTCAGTGCCACATAAACAGAAAATCCAGAAGTTCTGCTGTTTTTCAATCAATTGAATGCTAGCCTGGAGCTCCAACCCTTAGGGACATTTTCTAAGCCCTTACTCAAGCCCCAGGACTGCCGCCAAAAAAAGGTAGAATGTTCTACCTGCAATGATATAAGGACAGGACTTCAAATACGTCATCACAGAGCAAGCTAGGAGTCTGGCGCTGACAGCTGCCACCTAACCTGACTTAGCCATATGTAAACTGCTGCAACCCAGCTGCACGGAACCAGACGCTGATGGCTGGCTTAACCCCATCATCCTAGCTGTTTGGGGGCTTTAAAACCCAGCCCTGGCAGGAAGTCTGTTAGACTCTTTAAAATGTGGCTCCTAGTGGCAGAGCTCTAGCCCTGAGCAAATGTTATTAGAACAGTATCCACATGCTTTGAGTTCAAGCCCCATGGTTAACCCTCCACAAAAAAAACACCCCTCTAAACCATTAGATGTGATCTTGTGTGGTTTGTGAAATGTTCCTCAAAGAAGGGTAATACTGATGAAACCACCCTAATTCTAATGACAATTTGTGGAATAGAGCTATGTGCTGAGCCTTCATAGGGTGCTCTGTGCTGAGTCTTGCACAGGGTGCTATGTGCTGAGTCCTTTACAGGTTGCAGTGTGCTGAGTCCTGCATTGGGTGCTGTGTGTTGAGTCATGCAAAGAGTGTCACGTGCTGTGTCCTTCACAGGGCACATTCATTCATCTGGGCCTTGTAAGAGCCTCACAACTGAGATGATTTTGCAGACAAAAAATGTGAGATATATCTATATCTATATCTATATCTATATCTATATCTATATATATCACATTCTATGCCTCCATAAGAAAAAATGACATTGCCACATTTGTTAGGAAATGGAAAGACTTGGAAAAAATTATATTAAGTGAAGTAAGACAGGCCCAAAGAAACATAGGTCCCATGGTTTTCCTTATTTGCAATAACTAGTATATGCCTGAGACAAGCAGAAAATGTCAGATATGTTGCTCTTAGGCGAAATGAACCACACCATAAGGATTCAAATGTTTTTTCTTTCATGCGGTTGTTTCTAACGTATTAATAAAATGATTTATTTGTTGCTTTGTAGATCTCTTGCCCACAGTATAACCCCTGTTTTCACTGTATTTGATGTTGGTATAATTTGTGGAGGGGAAAGGAAAAAGCAAATCGTTTAAATAGGGATACAGGTGGACCCATTGCCACAATGAGATGTACAATTCATTATGTCTAAAAACGAACTTTACAACTTGGGGGGGGTGAGAGAGGGGGAAGGGATAGGAAGGGGAAACAAAGGAGGAGGCAACAATGCTTACTAAGAATTGTGTTCAATAATTTGCCGATGTAATTTTAACCCCTCTGGACGGTATTTTCACAATAAAGAAAAAAGGAGTTTGATTAAAAAAAGAATGTTGTGGCTCAGATGTGTCCCCATGGCATGGACAAAATTATGTATTACTGAAGGCTAGTGAGTTGTCTCATGCAGACAATTATTTTGTTCTGTTTTTTCTCAGTCATGAACCTTGAACTTGGGGCCTAGGCACTGACCCTTACCTCTGGCCTCATGGATAGCCCTCCACCACGTGGAGCCAAGGACCCCCTTGCAGCAGAGTGCCACTGCCTAGGGGTCTATAGCTGAGGTCTGTCATCCTACCATCTCAGGAAGCTGAGATCTGAGGATCTGAGTTCCAAACTATCTCAGACACAAAAGGTCCCATGAGACTATTATCTCCATTGACCACTAAGAAACCTGAAGTGGAGTTTGGTGTTTGTGGCTCATGCCTGTCATCCTAGCTACTCAGGAGGATGAGATCTGAGGATCATGGTTCAAAGCTAGTCTGGGCAGGAAAGTCCTTGAGACACTTAACTCCAACGAACCACAAGGAAACCTGAAGTGGTGCTGTGGCTCAAGTGGTAGAGCACAAGACTTGAGCTAAAGAACTCAGGGAAAGCACCCAGGTCCAGACTTTAACTGCTACAACAGACAACAACAACAACAAGAAAAAGACAGAAACAAATTAACAAACCTGAAGCAGAGGGCTGGGAATAGGCCTTAAGAGTAGAGTGCTTTGCATATATGAAACCCTGGGCTTGATTTCTTAGGACCACTTCACTAGAAAAAGCCTGAAGTGTCTCTGTGACTCAAGTGGGAGAGAAGTATCCTTGTACAAGAGAAACTAGGTACACTGCTTAGGTCCTAAGTTCAATCTCCAGGACTGGTGTATGCACACATGCACACGGACACACACACACACACACACACACACACACACACACACACACACACACACACACACACAGAGTGAAGCTGTGACACCAAATGGTAGAGCACTGGGCTTCTGCACTGAGCTCATGTTCAGCACCCAAGCCCTGTGTTCAACCCCAAAACCTAGCCACCCAGAGCTCAACTAGGAGAGGTCAAATGTTTGAAAACCTGATGAGCTTCACCAGCCCTAGATGACAAGAAGCTTTGTGATATCCGACATGTGCTTGGATTTCCCAAGGTTCCAGAAACTTAGGAGAGGCATCATAGGCCCATCATCACCTGCAACTAAACATTTCATTAGGTTCAGTGCCCTAGTTGTCTGCCAGAGGGACTCCTGAATTATATTGAACAATGTATCTGAACACTGGAATATAGTCTCACAAAGGCAAGATAAGTGCAGGAAACTTGGCCTGCCAAGTGTGGTGGCATAAATGAAGGCTTCCTGTCAAAACAGAGCACTGGTGAGAGAGATAGCTTGGGGTACAAAGAGGCCTTTTTCTCCTGACCTTCAGAGCCTACCCACACTCATCCTCACTAATTGGCCCAGATGGAGTTGTTTGTTACACAGCTGTACAGGAGTGAGGCTTTTTGTCTGCCTGTCCAGACAATGAGAGACTTTTTCCAACAGGCCTAGGATGCAGAGAAACCCTCAGGCTACACTGGGAACAGTGAGGGGAGCTCCGGAACATGCAATGTCTTGAAAGCCCTGTCTGTGCTATAAAATCATTGTATTGAAAACAAATTTCCTAGTTCAGTGCCATTCATCATAGCTAATCTGGAGATTCACCTATAGGGATACATCCATCCATATACAAATACATGGAGCTACATGGTCTTTTTTTTTTTTTTGGTGGGGGGCAGGTCCTGGGGTTGAACATTAACTCTAGCCGTTGTCCCTGAACTCCTTTTGCTCAGAGGTAGCACATTAAAATTGAGTCACAGCCCCATTTCTGGGTTTTTCTCTGATCTCATAGATATAATAGTGTAAAATTTCCTATACTGGCTGGATTCAAACTAAGGTTCTTTACATCTTAGCCTCCTGAGGAGCTGGGATTACAGTCAGCAGCCACTGGCACCTGCCTTTCTTTTCTTCTTCATTTTTTACTCTGGACATCTGACTTCTTAACAGGGTCATTCCAATGGTTTGAATTTTTAAGTAAACTACCCAATGTTCTTTATAGCTGCCTTCTCTGAGAAGGATTTTCTCTCCTCATCTTCCCCTCTGGCTACAGGTTTGAAGCCAAAAATGAGAAATGAATGTCCCAGGATTTTGGAGCAAATGTCCACAGGATATGCCAGTTCGGTCACTTAGCATTGAGCTGCAGTGAATTTACTGTCTCAGGACGAGAGGACTGAAAACTTGAGCGATTTTCATACTGTCTGCATTGCTCCTTTTGTCTATAAAATGACCTAATAATTATGAATTTTTTTTTGTCTACACCCTTAAGTATCTAGAACACACTAGAAGCATCTTCCTGTTTCCGTTTTTCTCTAGAACCTCTCGAGATTTAGACTAAAGGTTTGTGTGGAGCAGCTTCTCAGTGAATCCCTAAGGAAAGCTGCTTAATCCTCCTCAGGAGATCACCATTCAAAGCCAGCCTGAGCAGGAAAGTCTGTGAGCCTCTTATCTCCAATAAACCACCAGAAAACCAGAAGTGGAGCAGTGGCCCAGAGGGTAGAGCTTCAGCTTTGAGAGAGAAAGCCAAACAGGAGATACTGTCCAGAGCAGACAGTAAAGCCTGGGAGGCGCTTATGTCCAATTATCGACTAGATGGCTGGAAGTGGAGCTGTGGCGGTGGTAGAGCCTCAGCCTTGAGCAAAACAGCTCAGGAATGCATTGGGCCCTGTGTTTAAGCCCTGGGATGCCCACAAAAAAATTCAAAAAGAGAAGGCCAAGTTATGTATCAGTGTCCTCCTACCAACTTATGTGTGTATATTACTTTCCTGAGTGCAAACAGACCCTATGTAATGCTTCTGCTTTTACTTACTGATTTATTTTTCAGATATGCTCATTGTGCATACTGCAGCATTCTCTTCATTTCAGGCCCATCACTTTTTTTTTCCGGGGCTCCATGCCTGCATCCTTATATGATGCACACTTAAGCTTTCAGCAGCCTTTATTTACATTTTATTATGAGGCCAACGCAAGAACAGTCACAAATCAGGCAGGGGAAGAGAAGATCAGGGTTCATAGTTATAACAGGTATTCAGAAAAACTAACTTGGGACAAAAATGGTAGCGTACTTATGTAAAAACTACCATTAAGAAAAAGATGAGGGGGCTGGGAATGTGGATTAGTGAGAGAGCGTTTGCCTAGCATGCAAGAAGCCTTGGGTTTGATTCCTCAGTAGCACATACACAGAAAAAGCCAGAATTGGTGCTGTGACTCAAGTAGCAGAGTGCTCTAGAGACAGTGCCCAGGCCTTGAGTTCGGCCCAAGAACTGCCAAAGAGATACCAGGTAGGTAGGTAGGTAGGTAGGTAGGTAGGTAGATAGATAGATAGATAGATAGATAGATAGATAGATAGATAGATAGATAGATAGATAGATAGATAGATAGATAGATAGATAGATAGATACATAGAAAGAGGATAGGTGAATCTGATCTTGGATGTCAGTAGGAAAGAAGGGAACACTTCCCATCTATGAGGCCTTCTGCAGTGTGCCAGGACACCAGCATCACCTTCACATACCACAGAGCAGGAGAACTGTCTCTATCCCACTTCTCAGGCAGTGGAGGGCCCCAGAGTCAAGAGGGCAGAGCCAGGTTCTAACTCAGGTACTTGGAGGCAGAAGAGAAAGGGCCCTGCCTTTCCTTGGACTGCAGATTTACATTAATGATGTGGAGAATGAAGGAAGGAGAATGGACTGGCAGAGGTAGAAGAAGGGCCTTCAAATCTGACAGATGGAGAGTCAAGAACCCACTCCCTAAGACCAAAAAGCAGGATTTTTCTAATCTGTTCCTCCCCTCTCCCCCACTAAACTGGCTCTCTATTGATAACCTAAAGATAGCTTGAGGCTCCCTTCACCTGAGGGAGGAAGGATAATTAGTCATTGTTTGAAGAGGCTGAGAAAAGCCTGACCCTGGTGTGACTCTAACAAATATTTCAGGTTTCCCCTAATTGCTGGCTGTGCCTGGAATGAATGAAGTGGTTTTGCGGCTCACTTCCCTGTTGAGTGTGTACATTCTGCCTCCTAATCCTGCAGGCCTAGGTCTCTGCACCTAGCCTGTTTTTTCGAACCTGTTTCCTGTCCTTCAAATACAGAGTTATATTGGAGTTCTTCCTGCTAACAGGACTAGGTCTTGGATCCTGAGAACTTCATTTATACCAAGGATGGGTCAATGATGTTTCTTTTCTGCTTCTATAGCTTGAGAAGGCTAAGAATACTTAGAGTGCAAGTAACTTCTCATCACCAAGGGAAACCCAGGAATTCTTGAACATGTGACCTTTTGGAAGCCCACTGGAGGACACAAGATGATTACAATCTTCACATGAGTGGCTGGGCAGATGGATCTGCTACACTTGAATCTTGAACTCAGCCTGCTCTCCTAGTTCATGTCCTTCTTTGGTGCTTGTCCTGCTAGCTCCTCAGGAGCTTCCAAGATAGAAATAGATTGATCAAACCCAAAGGGAGTTACTGGCTTTTTCCCTCTTTTTCTGTCCTTTGCTTTAGATGTTTTGCAGGTCTTTGGGCTTGAATTGTGGATCTAGGCTCTGTCCCTGGACTCCTTTGACTCAAGGCTAGCACTCTGCCAAATGAGTCCCTTTCGGCTTTGTCTGTGGTGAAGTGGAAGTCAAAGCCTCATAGATATTCCTGCCCTGGCTGTCTTCACCCTGTGATCCTCAGACCTCAGACTCCTAAGTGAGGGTGACAAGCATGAGCTTCTGTTGCTCTGCTAAGTTCAGAACTGTAATGACATTGAAAATACAAGTCAACTGCTCATCATAAAGGGCTTAGGGAACATATTAACCCTTTCAACATTGGACCTTTCAGAACCCTGTAGCACACAAGGTTATAATGAGAGAGCCTGAGCATATGGATCTGCTATACTTGTACATTGGGCTCTGACTCCAATTCTGGTGTACACCAGCACTCATTTTCCAGAAAATGTTCTCATAATTAACAAATAGGAAAAGTACTTTGATTAACCCTCACTTTTTTTCCACGTATGTGTCTCAAACTCAAGCCTGGGCACTATCGCTAAGCCCTTCAGCTCAAGGTGAACACTCTACCACATGAGTCACAGCTCCACGTGGGGTCTTTTGGTGGTTCATTGGAGGTAAGAGTCTAACAGGCTTTCCTTGCCTAGGCTGTCTTTGAACTGTGTTCTTGAGGTCTCAGCCTCCTGATTAGCTAGGGTTGTAGGTGTGAGTCACCGGTATCTGGCCTATTGTTTTTGCCAGTTCTGGGGCTTGAACGTAGGTCCCGGGTACTGTCACTGAGCTTCTTTTTCTCAAGGTTAGCACTCTACCACTTGAGCCATTCCACAGCTTCTGGCTTTTTCTGAGTATGTGGCACTGAGGATTTAAACCCTGGCATTCATGCATGCTGAGCAAGCTCTCTACCTATAAGTCACATTCCCAGCTTCACTCTTACTATTTTATCCCTCAACTTGCCTATCCTCAAGAAAAAGCCTCTGAGTATAAATCATCTAAAGAAATCCCTGCAGGAAGCTGTCCAAAGATGAATAAGACAAAGCTCATACTTGGGATAGACTCTAAACATGTGATGACTGTGACAAATGCCTCCATTTAATTATGTATCATGTTTCAACACTTAATAAACTATTAATGAAAAATGACTCAATGTCCTAAATTATTGTGTATAATTTTATAATAGATGTACAAAATGTAATAAATATTATGTATGTAATAATACTAAATACATTAAACAATGAATAAATGAATAAAATAAAAATAAAATAAATAAAAAACAATGATAATAATCATAATATATAATAAACATACATATGTAAGTATATATCATAAATATTTTTCCATTGCAGGGCCTTACTGCAGGCCTTGGGAACTCTAGCCTGAATTTGTTTTCCTCAAGGACAGTAAACTTTGCCTTTACCCATGGTGCAAAAGAGCTACCTGGAATGTGAGATCAAATCCCAGCAATGGCAGAAATACTGGCCCCATTTCCAATACTGGCAATTTTTTTTGATGAAAGCAGTTATGTTTATTCAGTTCAATACTGAACATTTTTAAAAATGCAGTGGAGAATTTTGTACAGCTATTCAGACATATTTCCCTTACCCACAAAGTGCTTCTCTGAGCACTACATTGTTTATTTTTTGTATGATGTTTATTGTAAAAATGATGTACAGGGGGCAAAGTAATGAGTACATTTCTTATTGAGCATTGTTGTCTCTTCCTTTGTTTTCTCCCTACTACCCTTCCCTCCCATCTCCACAACTACTTCCCTTGCCAAGATCAGTGACTTAATTTTTTAAATTTTGGCTTGGCACGGGGTTTGAACTAAAGTAGTGTCAACTCTGCACCTTCCCTCACATTGGTATGGATTTACCAAGACCCTGAGTTCAAATCCCAGGATAGGAAATAAACTAGCAGAAATTCCAAATCAGGGAGCTTTATTTTTTAAATTTAGCTAAATAAATAAATAAATAATTTATTTATTTGTTTGTTTGTTTGTTCTTTTTTTGCCAACCACGGGTCTTGAACTCAGATCATGGCAACTCCGCCTAAGCTTTGATATCCCTAGGCTGGGCTGCAGCCTATGGACCCATAGCCAATCCTGGGATTCCAAGCCAAGAGGGCTTGCAAGAAGAAAAAAAAATTGGAACAGCACCAAAAGTAGTGAGCTGCAGAGGGTTGGGGGGGGGGGGGTTATAATTTTTTTCTTTGCGGGTGACCCAACTGGTTCTGAATGACACAGCTGCAAAGTGGACCTGACCTGCCATTGCTGAAGGCTGGCGGGCTATACAGGGAAGCCATAGGCCCACCTGTCAACATAGGCCCCAGGTTCAAATCCCTGTCCTGACACCTACCAGTGGCGGAGATCCCAAGAGACTCGTTCCTATGTATAGGAATACTGATTGAAAGAGTAGTTCGTGCATTGGTTTAGTCTAAAATTGGATGCAAGAATCCTAAGATTCTGATTAATCTTAATTAATAGTTATTAAGCATGAAAAGAATAATGTTCCTTCAATGGAAGTATAGTAAATACCTAAGAGATGGTAGGAAAGTAGTAGATGTCATTCAATAATACATAGTCGGCTCTGGCACTTTTTACCAATATATACTTATTTGTATATCACTGTCTGTCTCTCCATGTATCATTGTTTTGGCCAAACCTGGGGCTCAATCTCAGCACCTGGGAACCACCTGACAGCTTCAATGGCTAGAGGCTGCCAGGCTCACACTCACCCATTCATGAATTGGGCCTGCTAGGCCCTGAATTCATATCCTAGCACTGTGAAAATTTAATCTTGAATTAAGAAGCCGAGTGTGACACATGTTTTCTTTTTCTGGGAGAGCCCTGCGTTTCAGGCATGATGGAGAACACATCTAAAAATCTAGATGCTATGTGATATGATATAAACGATATAATAAATGGTATAGGTGTCATCAGAGTCAATAAAATAAATGGTAAATAAATGAATAATACAAGAAATAAAATGAATAATCACACAAAACATGGTATGGGTTCATTTTCCTAACATCACATTATCTGACCTTTTCTGCTTGACTCATACATATACTAGATATTGCAAATAAGGGAAACCATGGGACCTGTGTTTCTTTGGGCTTGGCTTATTACTTTGTTGCTTTGTATGTCCCTTCCCCACAGTATAACCCCTGCTTTCACTATATTTGATGTCGGTATAATTTGTGGAGGAGATGGGGAAAAACATGTCATTTAAGGATACAGGTGGACCCATTGCAACAATGAGAAGTATAAGTTTTCATGTCGAAAATGAACTTTACAACTTTGGTGCGGGGGGGGGGGGGGTTGGCGGGGAGAATTAGGTGGGGGGACGGAGGGAGGCTGGAAAGGGATGTGAAGGGTAAACAAAGGAGGAGGCTGCAATGCTTGATAAGAAATGTACTCATTATCTTGCCCATGTAATTGTAACCCCTCTGTACAGTATGTTCACAAATTATATATATATATATATATATATATATATATATATATAAACACGGTATGGACTGAACATCTATATGGAAGTATAAACCCTACTACACCAAACACGATATGGACTGAACATCTGTATGGAAGTATAAGTGCTATCTTTAAAATGTATATAAGGAGTATGTTTTCCAGGCCTGAGGCTTGAATTCAGCCACCATACTAAGATGGTATGGAGGGAGATCCCGAGATACTAGTTTATGGAACTAGGAAGAGTCATGGAATGCCATTGATGTCATCTTTGAGTCAGTAGTTCATGCGTGATGGAAGTAGGAAATGATAGGCAAGAATCATGGGGTATTGCTTATTTGCAATGAAGATTTGATGAAGCATGACAATAATCATCAGTTTTGAAACGGAGGCATCAGGAAAGATCCAAGAATCCGTAGTCATACAGTAGATTTGATTCCATCACAGGTGGCCATCTCTCCTACTCTATACAAATATGTACTTATTTGCTTATGAATGGATGACTGTTGTGCACCCTTCCGCTACCCCCCCACCTGGAGGCTCAATCTCAGGTCCTGAGAATGGCCTAGCTCCTTAGTGGCTCACAGGCTGGTATGCTCACGTGGACCCATTCACCTCTTGGGCCTGCTAAGCCCTGAGTTCAGACCCCAGCACTGCCAAAAGAATCATCCTGATGTCAGAAGCCAATCGTTGCACCTGTTTTCCTTTCCTGTGCAAGTTCTGGGTCTCAGCTAGGATGGAGAATGCATGGGTCACCCTGTGGCCATGGGAATTGGTTGTCATCCATGTCAGCACAGTTATACCTGTCATCATATACTCAAGAAAATACACACTACATCCATGAATAGCATACAAAATAGAGAGAATAACTACACTAAGTGATCGATGCAGTCCACACACAGATATGAATATACATTCCATGTTTCAATGATGCATTGATGTCTATTGTGGCCTCCCTGGGGCTCGATTTCAGTTCCTGGGAATGGCCCAGCTCCTTCATGGCTCACAGGCTGGAGTATGCACGTGGACCCATTGGCTAGTTGGGCCTCCTAGGCCCCAAGTTCAAATCCCAGCACTGCCAAAAATTCACCCTGATGTGAGAAGCCAGTCTTTGCACCTTTTTTTTTTCTGTGCTGTGCATGTTCTGGGTCTCAGCTAGGATGGAGAATGCATAGGCAACTCTCTACTTATGTGAATAGGTTGTCATCCAGGTCAACACAGTTACATTTGTCATTCTATACTCAAGAAAATACACAGCACATCACTGAATAAGGCAAAATAATGAGAATGACTACTCAGAACGCAAGGTACTGCCCACCCATGTATGGAAATAGAGTCCTCTGTTTAAATTGGGAATTTATAACTATATTGGCCCTCACCCTGGGGGGCTCAATCTATATCAGCACAGTTATATCTGTCATAATACTCAATAAAACATACAATACATCCATGAATAAGACACAAAATAAAAAGAATAACTACACTGAATGCAAGTTGCATAACACATAAATCCTATGTTTAAAAAAGATGGGCTTGTTATTTTGTCCAGTGCTGGGGCTTCAAATCAGGCCTGGGACCTGGCCTGACATTCTAGTCTTCAAGGATGGTGAACTTCCCCTTCCACCACAGTTCAACAGAGCTACCCAGACCTGAATTCACATCCCAGCACTGACAAAAGTTTCATCCTGATGTCAGAAGCCATTCGTTGCAAATGTTTTCCTCTCCTGTGAAAGTCCTGGGTCTCAACTAGGATGGAGAATGAATGCATAGACAACCCTATAACCATGGGAACAGGCTGTCATCCATGTCAGCACAGTTATACCTGTCACCAATAAAATACACAATACCTCCATGAATTAGGAACAAAATAAGGAGAAGAAGTGCACTGAATGCAAGATGCTGCCCACACATGTATGTAAATATAGATCCTATGTTTAAATTATGAATTTATGACTATCTGGCCCTCCCTGGCACTCGATGTCAGGTCCTGGGAATGGCCTATCTCCTTCATTGCTCACAGACCTGTGTCCTCACCTTGACCCTTTCCTCAATTGGGCCTGCTAGGCTCTGAGTTCAAATCCCAACACAGCCAAAATATGAATCCTGACATGAGAAGCCAATCGATTCACCTATTTTCCTGTCTTGCGAATGTCCTGGGTCTCAACTAGGATGGAGAACGCATAAGAAACCCTATAGACATGGTAATAGGTTGTCATCACATGTAAACACTGTTATATCTGTTACCATACTCAGTAAAATACACAATACCTCCATGGATAAGACACAAAATAAGAAGTACACCAAACACGAGATGCTGTCCACACATATATGTAAATATAGATCCTATGTTTACACAATGAATTTATAAATATTGTGGCCCTCCCCTGGGATCAATGTCATATCCTGGGAATGGCCTTCCTCCTTAGTTGCTCACAGGATGGTGTGTTCACATTGACCTATTTGCCAATTTGCTAGGCCCTGAGTTCAGACTCCAACACTACCAACAATTGGATCATGGAGTAAGAAGCTGAGTGTGAAACTTGTTTTCCTTTTCTCTGAGAGTCCTGGTTGTCAGGCATGATGGAGAGCACGTCTACAAATCTAGATGCTATGTGACAGGATGTCATTAATGTAATAAACGGAATGGGTGTCATCATAGACAGTAAAATCAATGGTAAATAAATGAATACAACAATAAATACAAGGAACAACCACACCAAACTTGTATGAACTGAACATCTATAGGTAAGTACAAAGCCTATCTTTATATAAATAGCATGTTTTCAAAGGCTGGGGCTTGAATTCAGGCCTAGTGAACAGGCCTGAAGTTCTTATCTTCAAGTACGGTGAGCTTCCCCTTCATCCACTGCAGATTTACCCAGACCCTGAGTTCAAATCCAAAACCTGGCAGAATAAATGATGGGAATTGCAAGCCAGGGAGCTAAATTTATTTTATTTTTTCCCAGAGCGGGGCTTGAACTCGGGTCATAGCAACTCTGCTTCAGCTTTGATCACCTTAGGCTGAGGTGCAGCCAATGGATCCACAGCTGATCCTGGGA
This sequence comes from Dipodomys spectabilis, assembly GCF_019054845.1. Classification (NCBI taxonomy): domain Eukaryota; kingdom Metazoa; phylum Chordata; class Mammalia; order Rodentia; family Heteromyidae; genus Dipodomys; species Dipodomys spectabilis. The sequence continues at coordinate 2,762,900 of NW_024871184.1, read as the reverse complement.
TCCTAGATCCCTAGGCCTTGAAGGGAAAAAAAAATCACAGGAAAAATGTGGCAAGATGGTCTTTTTATGTTTTCTTCCTTTGTGAGGTGACCCTCCTGGGTTCGAATGATACTGTTGCAAAGGGTATTTTACCTTGCATTGCTGAAGGCTGGTGGACTATTGGGGAAGTCATAGGACCACGTGGCAACATAGGCCCTGATTTCAAATCCCCGACCTGACACCTACCAATGGCAGGAGATACTAAGAGACTCATTCCCATCCATAGGAATGTTATCAATGTCACGGTTGAATGAGTTGATCGTGAATGATTCTCCTATAAAATTAGACAAGATGATTTCAGGAAGCTGATTGATTTTATTTAATATTTATGAAGCATTAAAAGAATACTATTACAGGAACTCAATAATTTCAGGACACTGATTTCATTAATAGTTTATTAAGGATGAAAACAATAACATTAATTACATGGAGGCATAATAAATACCTAAGAATTGGTAGGAATGTAGTCTATATAACTGAATAATGGATAGACATCTCTGGCACTCTATAAACATATATTTATTAGTGTACTGTCATCCGTATGTCAATCTGTTCATATTTTGTCAACCCCTGGGGCTGGATCTCAGGTCCTGGGAACTGCCTGTCAGCTCAATTTGCCCCAGGATGGCATGTTGACACTCACCCATTCATGAATTTGGCCTTGTAGGCCATGAGTTCAGATGCCAGCACTCCCAAACAATTAATCGTGGAGTAAGAAGCTGATGGTGACACATTTTTTTTTTCCTTTTCTGTGAAAGTCCTGGGTGTCAGGTATAAAGTGGAATACATATGCAGACCTATAATCCTATGTAATCAATGTAATCAATGTTCTATGTGTCATAATAGTCAATAAAATAAACGGTCAATACAAGAAAAAAAAACAAGAAAGAATAACTATACTGAGTTTAATATGGGGTGAACATATGTATATGAATATAAATCATATATTTAAAATGTACATGAATAGGATGTTTTGTAGTGCTGGGGATCCAATTCAGGCCAAAGGAACAGACTTGAATCTCCTGACTTCAAGGAGGCAAGCTTCCCCTTCCCACACAGTGCAACAGAGTTACCCAGACAATGAGTTCAAATCCCAATCCTGGGAGAAAAAAATTGCCCCTTTATACTATGTGAGGTCCAATTCTTTGATATTTCATTCTGTCTCTATTTAATGAATGTGATTGTTTAAATGCTTAATGAAGTACTAACTAAAATCGACCAGTGTCCTAGGATATAATTGTGTATAATTTGATCCTAGAATCATTCAAGAACTACTCATTCAATCTTGACATTGATTACATTCCATTGGTAATCTTATGGATAAGAATGAGTTTCTTAGGATCTTCTGCCATTTGGAGGTGGCAGGACCAGGATTCCAACTGTGGGCTCCAGCTCCCACCACTTCAACCCGAGGATAGGGAACTCACAGGTCTGTGCCAGAACATGAGCAAGACCAATGATTAGGCAGGCACCAGTGGCTCTCAGCAGTCCTCCTTGATACTTACAAGGCTGTGATAGGAGGATCATGGTCAAAGTCACCCTAGGCAGGAAAGTCCTTGAGATCCCTGTCCAACTTCAATGCCAACAAAGTCAGAAGTAGAGCTGTGTGGGCTCCAGTGGTAGAGGGCTAGTCTTGAGCAAAAGTAGCTTACAGACTGTGCCCAGACCCTGAGTTTAAGGTCCAGGACTGGCAACAAACAGACACACAACAATCTAAAGCTGGTCACCCTCTTGTCCCCAACTGAATTGGACAGAGTTCGCTGGGAAAGGGGCTCTGGGAGCCAATGTCTTCACTCTGCCCATTCTGCCTGCATCACAGGATTCCAGCCACACCATTCTTTCATGGTTCTTTCTGACCAATGGGATATAAGAATGGTGGTCACACCCACATTCCATGCTGCCTGATAGCACTGGGATTCCTCTGTTGGTTGACACCACTATCAACAGTTGAGGAAGATAGAGGTGGCTGAGTGGTGATCAAGAGACTCAAGCCATAGGAGGAGAGGCCTGGCTCAGCCCTGCCACTCACCTGCCCATGCCCCGGTCCCCTTCAGCACTCCACGTGGCATTGCATTTCAAACCTAGCACTGCTTGCTTGGACCCATGGCACCTCTTGGAGTCCTCAGGTGATGGCACGCCACAGGCAGGCTTGTGGCCCCGACCTGGTCCAGGACCCCTGTCTCTGCTCCAGGCCTGAGTATTTGCCATGCTACTGCCTTCGCTGCTGGAACCTAGTAGGAGCTGCCTCCAACAGCTTCTCCCAGCAGAACATGTGAGTGGCCTCCTCCTGAGCCCATACCCTGTGACCCCCACACCACGTGACCTCCCCTCCTCACTGGACCTCCGGCTCCCCCATGCCCTACAGTCTGGCCAGGTCTCTACCACAAATGTGCCCCAGGGGTGGGGGTGGGAGTGAGTGTTGACCATGGGATCCCACCCCCATCCTTATCTGCCAGTGTCCCAGGAAACAGGGAGATGCAGGGATGGGTGAGGAGGGGGCAACACAGAGCCCCTGGCCTGGAGCAGTGGGAGCCACACAGCCACGCACCTGCACCCTTCTTCTTCCTGGTGGGAACCTGGTGGCTTTAGTCAGAGGTGGGGAGCAGCACCTCCACACCTGCCTTCTTGGGTCTTTTCCTTTTTTCTGGGGGTTGGGGGTGTTGGATACAGAAGATAGGTCTCTCTTGCTCTGTGAGCCCTTGTCCTCTGTGCCCCATCACCCTTTCACCTGAAGAGAGGTCCCAGAAAAGCCTAGTAGGGAAGTGAGAGTGCTGGGGGTCAGAGCAGAATGTGAATATCTGGGAGGAACACCCCTCCCCAAACACACATACACATACACCCAGCCTGTCCCCTTCCCCCAA